>NW_020455743.1:4195280-4209696 GCF_003342845.1 Nothoprocta perdicaria
TGGGCTCCCCAGTATAAGAGGGACATGGAGCTTCTGGAGAGGGTCCAGAGAAGGGCAACCAGGATGATTAAGGGAATGGAACATCTCTCGTATGAAGAGAGGCTGAGTGAGCTGGGCCTGTTTTCTCTGGAGAAGAGAAGGCTCAGAGGGGATATGATTAATATGTATAAGTTCAGGAAGGGAGAATGCAGGAAGGGGACAAGCTGTTCTCACTGGTGGCCAGCGATAGGATGAGGGGTAATGGCCACAAGCTGAAGCACAAGAAGTTCCGTCTCCAGGTGAGGAGGAACTTCTTTACTGTTAGGGTGACAGAGCAGTGGAACAGGCTGCCCAGGGAGGCTGTGGAGTCTCCTTCTCTGGAGGTCTTCAAAACCCACCTGGATGCCACCCTGTGTCACATGCTGTAGGTGTGCCTGCTTGAGCAGGAAGGTTGGACTAGATGATCTGTAGAGGTCCCTTCCAACCTTAAATATTCTGTGATTCTGTGATTCTGTGACTTTGCCACCATGATAGTTCCTACACATCTGAGCTCATGCTTACCAGCAGGTCCTCAGAAAGGGAACCCCCAGGAGCTGTGATTCCTTAGCAATCGGCAGGGTTTTTATGGTGGTACAGCATCCTGGCAGCAATTCTGCTCTACTTGGCAAAGTTGCAGCCAAGCAGAAATGGGAGTTGCAGCATCAGGACACCTTAGTGTGAGCTCGGGCTGCATACACCCACACACAGTCTTCAGGGAGCTGGTTGGGTCTATGTTAAACTTACCTATAAAAAGAAAAGACAGGGAGAATGTTTTATTTTGCAGGAATGTGTGTGAGTGATGCTATGGGAGTCACTGGCTTCACATGCATTCCTCCTGTGTGAAACTTCTTCCATTCCACCCTAATGACAAATTATAATAATTCCAAAAAACTCAGATTAATTCCAGATGCTAGCACAAAGATAGAAGATGTCAGTAAGGGCTCTGTTGCTGGACTGCTTGAGTATGGCAGAGACTCCTTTCTCCGTGATCCTTCCCCTTGCAGCAGAGGCAGGGCTGGCAGTACCRCTGCCTTGTTGTGGGCACGCAGAGGGCTCTGGTTGGCACATGCTCCATCCAAACAGTAAGGAGATCATTGCTCTCAGRTGATTACAGTGTGTGGGGCAGGGCATGCTTGCCGGTCACTGTGACCTGCGGAGAGAAGAGATAGTGGCAGAGGCTCATTCTGGTATCCTGTCCCCCTGGCTCCATGAGGTAGCTGGTGTCATGGTGCCACAGAGCACAGTCCTACTGTTCTTGGGATTCAACTGGAAACGCTGGCAATGCTCCTGCTCTCCGAGGTGCTCTGAGCTCTCAAGGGCACCATGTAAATGTTGATTACATGGAATGACACCACTCTGGGGATCATTTAGCTTCATGACTATTCCTGCAGGAATACTGGACTGCCACTACTAGCAGGCTGAGACCCCACAGCTCCCACTTGTCTGCACCCCATGGCAGCATTTTTATGGAGCAGAGCTCTTCCGCTCAGCGCTCCTTGTGCTGCAGTGTTAAAGTGCTGTTATAAACTAATGCAGATGTCCTAGCTCTGAGTCCCTTAACCTCTGGCTACAGCCTGCAGCAGGGTGTTGAACACTCCCCTTCTGCCTCTCTTCTTCCCCAGTGAGATATGTGAGGAGAGGTCAAGCAACATCTTTTGTGTCCAAGCAAGGGGTCAAAGCACAGAAAAGGCTGAGAAGCCCCGAGCTAGTCTTTTTTTTTCAGGTCAATTAACAGCTAATGGAAGCTGGGCGGAGTATGGAGGGACTGACTGTTTGCAAAGCCTGTCCTGCACTGATGCTGTGCTGGCAGGAGACCTTGCTCTTCCTTAAGGACGTCCTTGTCTATCTGCATATAGTTAACACAGATGGGCAGCAGTGACAGCCCCCAGGGGTTTTGTGAATCCTTCTCAAAGAATGCCACTTGGGTTGGGGAGATGGGAGGAAAAATTTCTGCCAAGTGAAAACCAAAAGAAGCCAAAAAAATGCCTACTCTTGCAAGGGGAGATTCCTCTACTACCCAGAGCTGAAAAGCAACTGCATCCAGGCTGCCTTCTACCAGAGTTTGATGTTGATGCCTTGGGTACTTACGTCCTGACAGACAGCTCTGAAAAGGGGGTCTGAAAACCCGCATAGCCTTGAACTTGCACATCAGAGTATCTCTGAGAGGTGTCTGAGAAACCTCAGTACAGCTCAGAGATTCATGGTATTTTCATTTTAGGCAGAGTACAAGTTTTCTGGAGCCCAAGGACTTCAGTTACCACTAGATCAGACCTTTTCATTTTCACCTTAAGATGGCTACAATTTCAGCAATGTAGACAGACCACAATATTTACCACTTTTACCAGTTGCCTCTATCTCCAGTATTGGAGAAGCCATACAGATTTACAGGAAAACAAAGGAATAGGTTCTCCAATTCCAGTGTCTTGCTAAACAGAAGTTCATTATTCATAAAGCAGCTTGAGAGAAGAAGTTTTGTGGAGACCTTTTATGGAGATTTTAGACTAACCTTTTTACCTTGAACTACAGTTTCCTTAGAAAATGATACTGAGTGTTTGCTCTGCAGCACAGAACACTTTTTTTTTCCAGTGGAATTGATGCTTCCTAATTATTCCAGCCCTGCTCAGAAGATAACTCCTTTTGCATAGAAATGTTTCACCTTTCCTAGCCATGCTATCCTGATGTGGGAAAAGCTCTTTTTCATCATAAAGTTTGCGTTTGCTTTACAGTATTTTTTTCCCACTTGGCTACGGCAAAAGCCCAATGGGAAAACCATACCTAGAAAATCACTGTGCCAGTTTCATCAGGAGACTAGTTATGATCCTATGGCAGTGAAGAGTTTGTATGTAGCGTACATATATACCGATATATTAACTGTAGAGGGTTAACATAGGGAAGATGATTTGTCATGCTGGAATGGTAAGTGGCAAATCCCAGAGGCTGTACCTATCCTCCTAAATAATAAATCTATTTTATGAATGATTTTGGGAGAAGCTGCCTGCCCGCTGAAGTTATCCAGGTGCTATTGTAGAGATAGCTTTGGTTTCAGGCACTGAGGATGTGATATTTAGTCAGGCAGGTCACAACCAAGCGAGGACTAAATTTTGTTTTGTTTTGTTTTAGTCTTTATTAGTCTTTATTATGATTTTTTAGTCTTTATTATGATTTTCAGTCTTTATTAGGAATGGGGGGACACAGCAATTCAGAGGAAATTTTAAATTAAACTATGAGAGTGGAAAAGAAAACCAAACAATGTAAGTGATTGATGCTGCTTATTTGCTCGCATGTTGCCAGGGAGCTCGGAGGAGAGCAGGGAACAGCCAATAGCCGGCAAAGGGGGTGGAGGAGGCCTTTGTAATTATATCCCATCATTTTTCAAGAATATTATGTTATCCCTCGCAGGATGTAAAATAAACATCTCGGAAATGCACCACATCATTTCATTTTCACGTGTTGATGGCCTGTATACCTATGGTTAACCGCTGACTTCCTGTTTAGGTTCCTTTTTAGCTAGGCTAGGTTGTCAGCTAAGAAGATAATGCTCCAGAGAGATGGAAAATGGGAGAAAAGCTTCTGGGAAGAGTTTAGTATCCACAGGATCCTGCTCTTAGAGCTGTCAGAAAATCCCATCCCTCTCAGGAGGAGGAGAGCAGGATGTGCAGAGCAGAGATCAGCACAAAGTGCTGTGTCCCACAGAAGGAAGCTCTGCCACCGCAGGGGTGTCCCCCTGCCAGGGGAACTGAGAGGGCTGCATTGTACGGCAGGAGAGGTGGAGAACAGCTAGGCAAGATCTGGGGGAGGTGCACAAAAGCCACAGTGGCTGTGCTGAAAACTGCTTCTTTCCATTTACCCTGGAGGAAGTGGAGCAGATAGGAAAGGCAGAAAGCAAAGATTCAGCAGTGAAGCAGTGAAGAACTCAGTTAGTTGGATGTTCAGTATCCTCTACTGGAGCATCTCTGCAGATGCAATGGCATCGAGAAAGGGGAATACAAGGAAGGAAATCCACTTTCCTGTCCCCATCAGGGTTGAAGCTTACCTTGCATGAGGCTTTTCATATTGTGCATCACGATGCAGTCCTCACTGTGGCAGGTACTGTTTGTTCAGTTTCAGCATAACACAAAGCCTCAGTGTTGCTTCAGATTCTCCTCACATGAGCATGTTCACATTGGCAAAGTCCCAGGAGGTTCAGGGAATCTTCTCTCCCATAGGAAGCATATGCTTAGATAGCAGTTGATATGGTAGGGTGAAGACCTAGCTCAGGATATGGACTTAGCAAAGTAGTCTATGGTCTATGAAAGGTTGTGATAAAGTAATATAGCTTAAGAAAGATACTGAGAGTTGAATTATGCAATTAAGATTGTGTTGTGTAGTGTTAAGAATAATTTATGGAGACTGCACCTCCATGCGCATGCCAGGGTATGCTGCAGAATATGCCATGGTCCTTTTGCAACGGCCCAAATTGGGTGCTTGTCAACAGCTCATGGTCATGGTCAGTTCGCAGTCAATCAGCATGCCTAGGTTTCCTTTCTGTTCAGGGACTTAGGAGGGCAGCAAATTGGGATGTAACGACTAGGAATTGCAGCCCAATTTGGCAGCAGACTAGAAACTGAGATTTCCTGCAGTTATATCGGCATTGGCTTACATTTTAAAGACCCAGCCTTTGCAGATCCACAGAAAATCTTACACAAAGGTCTAAACACAACTCATTCTATAACAGCTGCCTATGTCTACAGTCAGGCTGAAGCAGCAGCTCAGAGAAGCAGCAGTCCTCACAGTGAAGTATTCCATACAAGAACCATGGCTCCAAGACAGAGACACTAATTCACAAATAAACCTAGTTGGCTGGACAGGAAGAAAGTAGGGACTATAGTTTTTATTCTCCTCTCTTGTCCCATACATCAGCTGGGGAAGGCTATGTTCTTCCTACCTTAGCCTCTTCCAGGGGATTTGCAGGAAATATTGTTTTAATCACTCTATTTAGATCACGGGCTACTTACTGCCATGAAGAAAGTAGGAAAAAGCATAGCTTATGGATCAGCCCAAGACACCATTTGTTTAGAGACCCCAGTTGATTTTCAACCAGCAGTATATCCAAGCCCTGCAGATCTGTGTAGCAGAGAGCAGTTGGCGTGTCAGCTCTTCTTTGTTGCCTCCATGAAAATCCCAGATGCTTTACTCTTTCAGCCCAAGTCAGGTGCCTTTTTCCCCTCTCAATTCTAGGGGCATGCTGTCAGCACATTTTTCTTCAGAAAAAAATATGAAAAAGGAAAGAAAAACTTCTTTTCTTTCTCTACAGCACTTTGACACAACGCCAAAATATTGTTAGGGCCAGAAAGCATATTTGCTGTGCAAAAACAAGCTTCATACGTAAGAGTTGAGACCCTACATTCACGGCTCCAGATTTCTGTGAGATTCTCCAAGCTGGAAGATCTGACATCATATGAACTTCCACTGACTGATGATTTAAACAGACAAAAAGCCATGTAGGTCTGATGAGGATAATGTGTATCCCTAGACCACCAGAGAAAAGAAAAATAAAGGGTTAGAGTGAAAAAAAACCCTAAAATAGAGACTTTGCCGACTGGCAAAGTTGGGGTGAGGTGAAGCCCCCACATTTCCTGCCTAGTTTTAGTCTGCAGGGTCTGTTTTTGCAATGATTAATATAACAAACAAGGGACTCACAAAAAGGTTCCTAATGCTCACTGATCAGAAGTATAATGACGTGTAAGCTGCAGCTGTTCCAGTGGATTTCTAAACAGCAGGCTCTTGTTGAATGAGCCCCATGATTATTTACCTCCATCATGGGCTCTTTATTTCAATGTAGTTGTTGTCTTCCCTGCATTTTGACCGGCTGTCCTTTCACACAGAAAGCTCTGATAATGGATTTTTTTTATTAGCCTCCTCTTCCTCCTGCTTCTGCAAACACAATGCAGCCCTGAATCATTGCATTATGAAAGGGACGGCGCTGCCAGTGTTTTAATAAGGGCCTCCCACAGCATTTCCCCCCCATTAGCTTCATAAAACCAGGGTAGCACCGGAGCATGTGCGGCAGCGAGAAGGGGTCAGGAGACTATTTATTTTCCCCATTTAAACAAAAATGCTTTCTCGTGAGGAAGGAGAGAAGCAAACAAATAAATTAAGCTGTGCCTTGATGGAAGCATTTATACTGTGTCCTTGGGAAATGTGTCGAGTGTGGGGATAGTGCAGGCCGGTGTTTAACTTGGCCTGTATGAAATGGTTTATGTGTAAGTGGAGACCTTGCAGGGGCACTGAGTGCATTCTGTCGCTCCATTTTAATTTTTTTTTCTTTTCTCCTTTTTAATATCTTGTGCCTGGTGTGACCTGCTCTGTTTCAAGGTAAAGGCACTTCCTGGTGGCCCCATGTGCTGCAGTTATAGGCTTGGCGAGGGAAGACGAAAGGCCCAACGAGGACTGCAGCAGACTCCTGAGCTGGCACTGCAGGAATGCAGCTTTCCTGCTTGACAAATTAGAATCATACTTGTGCAACCCACCTCATATCTGTTGCACTACTGAAACTGCACGCATTTTTACTATTTTCTTGAGGCCTACTACTGCAGGCAGGTGTGACTGCTCCCAGTCTTCTCACACAGAAGGAAAAATTCTAACCAAGGGGCTCCTGTCCATGTCCCCTGCCCTTTGATTCATCACTGTGCACTTGGTCCCACTGGAGGTTGGACCTTGGAAGTTATATTTGGGAATTCATCAACCCAAAGCAAAACACGATTAAATAGCAAGCTCTTTGGCTGGTGTGAACTGGCATTGCATTACTGATGGCAGCAGAATTACTTATATCCACCAGTCAGCTATAGCTCTACATGTCCATGTTTGTGAACATTTTAATACAAAAAGACCTGTTTCTATTACTGCAACCTCTTTTCACTGGTTCTTCCCCTCCTCCCACCCCCCGAATAGCATCATTGGCAGCCTTTTCATAAGACTTCTTGCTGTCAGTCACTGGACAAACATGTATTTTCTCTCCTTACATTTCTACTGGAGCTTTTAACAGAAAAGGCTCTTTGATATTCAGTTTTTATGCCAGGTCAGCATAAAGATTGCGGCTGCTATTTTTAATAGAGTTTTAAATGCTATTTTAAAATTGTTTATGGACACGTAAACACAGAAATGAAAAGACTGACTTCTTAGACATTTTCCCCCTCCTTCCTAGCCATTCCCTCTTCCTGGAAAGTAGTGTTACACAGGATATACAGAGGAGGGCACCAGGTCTGTATATCCTTGAATGGTCGGGCCCCATTTGGAAATGGGTGTTGAGTGGCGATAAAACAACCCCCCACCTATAAATGAAATCTTCAAGGGAGTGAGGGTGTGAGCATAGGCGTTTCTGGTCAGGGAACTCTGGATGAATAAAACCACAATTAAAAAAGACTAGGAACCCAAAATAAAAACTTTGCTGAGACTTCTGGCACAGTACCTGTGCCCCTACAGCTCTAGCATAGCCACAAGCTGCACAGGTTCTTTGGTGGGCTGCCTGAGATGTGAAGCAGAAGAAGAAGGTCAGGAAGGCTTGGGTTTGGGTTTTGGTTTTTTTTTTTTTTTTTTTTTTTTGGCATTTCCAGGCAATCCCTGACACAGAGAACCAGGTGGCTAGAACGATGACAAGACGCGGCAGCTGAATGAACCAGATGAATGAAGGTGGTGACAGGTCTAAAGGTCAGCAGAACAAGCCAGACTTGCAAAGTGCCCCTACCACAGCTTGCAGCTGCCCCTGCCGTCAGGGGAGAAGGTTATATCACACCCAGGGAGGGACTGACAGAGGTCAGGATGTGGCATGGGGCTGTGGTAAGGACAGGCATAAGTTGTGCCGCAGAGCAAGAGACTTCTGTGGTTCATTCTGCATCTCAAGCACTCCGGTGCATCGGTCAGGGTAGAGTCTGGACCTGTGGACAGAGAGTTTGTCCATCCTGTTTTGGATTTCCTAAGAAGCGCTCATCCTTCCCTCACTCACAATGGCTGTACTGGCCCAATGAAGCTGGAGAGGGTTTCTCAGCTCCTGTGCAGGGGTACAAATAATGGCCATGCTCTTGAAAGATTCTGGGTTGAGACTGAAAAGGAGGCCTGTAAGGAGCCAGGGAAGCAGCGTGCACTGCAGTGGGTCCTTTGCTCCTCAGCCCACCCAGGGCACCAGGGAGGCAGTTCAGAGGCGGTTTGTCCTACAGTTCAGCTGCAGCCACCAAAACATCAGGACATGCAGTGACCCGCAGGACAGAGGCAACAGGGAAGTCAGACTTCTGCGTAGCTATTGATTGCATTGGGGTTAAATTTGCTCTTTTAAGTGCTGAGAATGTATCGTGATTATTATTATTAGACACTGCTGCTTTTCTTGTTGCAAATGCTAGCATACATTAATACTCATAATTTGTCCAGGAACTAGAGAAAAAAAAAGTCGCACAGCTTTTTATAATATCTAGTGTTTAAAAAAAGCACAGGGTGCTTTTAGTCAGATTGTAACATTTTTGTCTCACACAGCGGATGGGACGTCTGCGCTACATCCATCCATTTTCCACTTAGAAGGTCATGTTTAATTTTCTAAATGAGCCCACCTCCCTGCGCTCTGCTCTGCACATCGTTTCTCTCTCTATGGTGAGACACGACTGCCTCTTTCCTTTGCTGCTGTGCTGAAAGGGTGCTCATGCTTACAAGGCTTGTGTGCAGCGATGAAGAAAAAACATCTGCCACCAGTGATTTCCTAGACATGGTATATTTACAAACCTTGTTAGTTGCCATGAATACGTCATGCCTGGTTGATGCCCTTATGGGCAAAGTAAGGCTACATGAAGGGTATCCTGCTTTCCTCTCTCTTAAAGAAAAAAAAAAAAAAAAAAGGCCTCGCCTCATTTTATAAATGTAGCACATAGGTGTGATAGCCCCAGGAGGATGAAGAACATCCTGTAATTCGCTTAAAAACAAAACCAAAACAATCAGCGAGCTTTAAAAGCTCTGTCACAAATAGGTAACTGTAGTCTCTCTGCCTAATCCCACAGTAACATGGGACCAGACACATCCCCGTTTTGGTTTATGCTCCTGCCTAACAAAACTTAATGCTAAAGGAGCATTATTACATATTTCCTATGATAGAGATGTGCACAAGTTAGCCTTCACCACACTGCTGCCAAAACCAATTATTTCTTTTCCAGAAGATAATCAAGTTCCACTAATGAATGAAAACCTGATTTTGGAAAAAAAAAATGTCACCAGAAGCAATGATGTGATGACATTGCTGTTGTTAGCTTCCCTTACCCAAGAAGAGGTCCCCTCTGATGTTATCTTTCAAGTTGCTGAAAG
Source organism: Nothoprocta perdicaria (assembly GCF_003342845.1). Taxonomy (NCBI): domain Eukaryota; kingdom Metazoa; phylum Chordata; class Aves; order Tinamiformes; family Tinamidae; genus Nothoprocta; species Nothoprocta perdicaria. The sequence goes on from NW_020455743.1 coordinate 4,204,617, forward strand.
GCTCAAATGGGTGCATCTGTAATCTTTTCAATCCTAGCCATCAATAGTTACGGAAGGGGATGGTTCTGCTAAGTACTCTTATGACATCTGAACAGACCCGTTGTTTTTCCAACAGCTCCCTTTTAATGGGATCCTTTCCTAATGACATCCGGTGTCTCTACTGTTTCCAGGAACAATTTTCTTAATTTCCTTTGGCCCACTAAGGCATCCCAACCACATCTTCATGCTCGTATCTGCTATCATTTGTGTTATCCAAAACAGTTCAAAACTCGACTTCTCTTGTACTTTGATTCGGAGAACATCACAGAGCAGTAGTGGAGCCTCAGGATCTCTGCAGGGCTGGTTATTTTGTAATGAGGCAGCAGATTATCATCAGAAGCTCATGGAGGCAATAGTTAAACATTATGTAATAACTCTTACTCAGTCTAAGTGAAACAGACACCACAAACATGATGAACACGCATATGTCAGTTGTCAGAGGCCTGGAATCCTTTTTCCATGCCAGCGCCTACTTCTGTAACAAGACCTTTTATTAATCCTGATTGAGTTTCCTCCATGTTTAGCTGAAGAATTTGGAAATGCTCACAACTGCTTGTATTGGCCAAGTAATCCTTTCCAAGTGACCTGGAAGGTGAAATTCGTGGTTAATCCATATATGAAAATAATTCACCCTATACTGAATTATCCACCTCCCCAACTGTTTTTTGTTAGGCTTTTAAACTGAAATTCTGACTGTGCCTTTTTTTTTTTTTTCTTCCTGTTTCATCTCACTGTTTCTTTATCATCTTTTCCTAAACAATTACCTCCCACTTTAAAAAACAGTCCTACCTAGCTGTTTTCATATCAGTAAAAGGGAGCTATTTGCAAAGGATGTTGTCATAGACTTAGAAAGGTTTCGAAATCTTCTCCCGCGTGGAATGGATAGCAGACGTAGGTAGAGTCGCAGGCCATTGACTTCAGCTTTCCTACAGGAGCACCTTAGTAATACTGGTTCATGTTTTTCCGTTTTGAACTCTGGAGCCAATCTTTGTATGCCCCCTTGGATGCAGCAAGTTGCTGTTTGTTGGCGCACCACCTGAATGTCATTGGGTGCAATTACATTACTTTGCAATTCACTGGTACTTTCTGGCAAATCTGCACGTGGATAGGTGCATTATGCTCTCACTTTTATTGCCATTTTGTCTGTAAACTCACATTCCTTCTTCCTGTCATGCTTAAGCTCTCAGATTTGCAAACAGTGCTGCTTGCCAGTTAAAGAACGCTCAACCAGAGACTGCTTCATGTGGGTTCCGTCCCTGCCACTGCAAAGCACTGTGCAACAAATACAGAAGAGCAAACAAATGCAGTTTTATATCCCCTTTGCTTTCCAAAGATGTGCTAGGGAGCAGGTAGAAATATCTCAAATAAAAGCAAATGTAGGAAAATAGGAGTGTATTACAAGCCCACTCCTTTAAAGTGCAGAGTGCCTTCAGTAGTTTCACGGGCTTTTTTTTCCACCAGTTCCCAGATCTTTGAACAACTTTAGAGGCTTTAGAGCTGAAATGCCTCACCTAAATGAACTGGCCTTTACAGGTTTTGTGAAGTGAGAAAAGTTTTGCGCTTTTGAAGCATGGAAATGTAGTCTACGAGATAGCAAGCAAAACACAAGGAACTAGAATAGAGGTGAAGGATGTGATTGAAGCACTAATATCATCAGGTGAAAAGCCACAGAATAAGCAGGGATAAAGCACAGCTTGGTGGAGCACAAAAATAATAAAAAGAAGCTGCTACATAGCAACTGAAGGACTGAAAAGAGTCTGTTGGTGGCCAGAAGAGAAGATAAATCTGGAAACGGCATGAACCAGCCTGTTACCCAGCTGAAGCAGTCAGGCAGCACTCCCTGATAGACAAATTCAGGAAGCAATGACATTAAATAGATGTAAACAAGCTGTCTCAGCACTAAAATTTTGTTACTAACTAATTAAATTCCATCATCAACTCTTAGCTGGTGGCCCTGGCTCTCAGCCCCTTCGTTCTTATTGTTTCGCAAAGATAAAACATGTTGTATAGTATTTCCATCAAAATCAGGAGATGGATGGAAAGTCCGTGCCTTCTCTAATGAGGCTGAAAGACGCATCCCACGTATCAGAGAAGCCTGTCACATTTACATTAATTGATGCTGAGAGTTTTAGGGTTGTTTGGGAAGTGTTCAGGGCAAAAGAAGAAATGTGAGGCCCATAAATACATGCAGTTAAAATGGATCCAACTGTGCATTAGTGAAGCCTGCAATTTCCAAATCCTCTGTTACCTTTCTAAGATTTAGCATTCACAGCACACCAGCTAGTCTCTGTATCAGGAACCAGAGGCCTTAGCCCTTTGGCAAGCAGCTGCTTCATCCTCCACATGGACTATTTTTATCAGTGCTGGGAAAAATGTCCGCAGAGTGGAACCATGTGTTCTGCTGCTATCACCTGCCCCACTCCACCAATGGTCTTGTACATGCAAGGGTTTTTCTAACTGTGAATGATAACATTGTTTATAACATCTGTATTTCAGCTTGTGCCTCTTCCATGCTTTCAGTGTTCTCACAGCAGATAATTTGAGTCTAATTTTCATCTTGCATATCCCTCACCATGGAGGGATCTTTCCTAGGGACAGTTTTGGTGGGATTATTTTTCTGTGGGTTTTTTTGTTTGTTTGTTTGTTTGTTTTGTTTTGTGTTCAGCTTTTACTTCAGGATGGGCTCTTCATTTCCAGACACTGTATGTTGTACAGTGACCAACAGTGAAGTTGTGACAGAGAGGGAAAAAAAAAGTGCAATTTCGAGAAAGCAGAAACTTCTGAGAAAGTGCCAGTATTATGTGCTAAGATTCTGTGGGCCAAATGCTGATGCTACTTATGCCAGGACAAGCACGAAGTCATCCCTGTCTGGGACTGAGCCAAGTTTCATCTCTTTCTCTTGCTGCTACCTGCTGCGTCAGCAAAAAGCTGTCCTTTGGGCACACTTGCCGTGCCCACTGCTTGGTACCAGGAGGACTACACTTAAAAACAAGCCTTAAAAAGAGCATTTCCTGGTGACTGGAGAGCACAGCGCTCTCCCAGTGCCTGGCCTGTGCAGCAGTATTTCCTGCAGCGAGGAGAGGCGGAGAAGAGGGAATTAATCATAATAAACACAGCGGACAAGGGATGCGGCGGGCTGCCTCTCCACGTGAGGGAATGCAGTGCCGCGTCCCCGGCGGCTCCGCCACCAGGCAATGCTGCCGCCTCCCGGGAGCCACAGGGCTCCGGGCTGCAGGAATGCCGCTCCGGAGCGGGAAGGACCGGCAGGAAGATGGCTGGGATGAAGGGAGCAGCGTGTGAGGCAGGGGAGCTGCTGCCCAAGGCCCTTAATGACTTTTAGGATGACAGCTGGGGCAGGAGGCGCCGTGAAATGGAGGCCGCGCCCCTGTCCCCGCGGCGCCGGCCACGGTCGCGGGGCGTCTCATGTAGCCCTGGTGTAGCCCCAGCGTTTCACACACGGCTTCTCGTCGCCGCTGCGCCTTTCCTCCCCAGAAATGAATTCACCTTGGCCATTCATCATCACCGCAGGCAATCTAATTACAGCCCTGTCTCGAAAGGAGAGGCTCATTTATAATAGAGACTTTGTTATGAAAGTGTAATACCTTGAACTATATTTTTACAATGCTTTTTTCTTTTTTTTTTTTCTTTTTTTTTTTTAAGGAAAATTAATTAATTGTCTGGTGCATTTTAAAATAACCAGCCTCCTGAGGTTGCCACCGCAGCACCTCTCAATATATTCTCCCCCCACCCAGAGCGCCTTCTGTGTGACAGTGAAATGCTAAAATTATTTTGGTGGAGAAACAGTCTCAAAGGCTGTTGTTTATTTTCTACAGCGGAGGAATATCTCAGAATGCAGCCTGCACCTCTGCCCTGTGGGACTGTCTCTAATTGCATGCGGTGCACTGGAAAAGCATTCAAAATGCACAGTTCAGAAAGCCGAATTAAACACGGGAGCGGGAGGGGGAACCCACATCCAGCATATACTCGGCTTACTCTTGAGAAGAGCCAAGCGAGAGGATACACATCTCTGAGAAGCACAAAAACAGGTAGCAGAATGAGGCAGCTAATCTCCTGCTGACATGCATGCAGCAAAATGACAAGAAAATCAGTTTACGAATTGAGAATCTAGGCCAGCATGCTTGCCTCCTTCTAGCCTTTCTCATACCAATTCCTCTTGTTCCTTTGTTTGAGTAGCACCAGCGACTGATGGAAATTCACAAAACTCACAGAGAGAAATGGGGCCAACTGCAAAGTGACATAAGGTAGAGAAAAGGTGCATGATGGTGTCATTGCCTAGGATGCATTAGAAGTCCCCAACAAACCACCAAAGCCTAGAGCAGAGTCTAACCCTTTTTAATGTGGGTCAGCTTTTGATCAGCACTGCTGCCATTGCTCAGGGTACAGCACCTCAGGTCAACTGCCAAAAGTAAATGCATTGGATGCATTAGATGCCTGGCCTTAACCCACCTTCTTTTTTTTTGGTATATCCAGGGCTTCTTGGGTAGTCATCTCTCTTCTAATGGTGGTTCTTTGTGTGAAGAGGCCAAGTATTCGATTAGGCTTTAATGCATATGAGCAATCTGGAAAATGATAGTCAGATCCCCAGGCAGTATCAAAGAAGAATAAATTGCAGTGGAATCTGAGACGAGAGTTATTCCAGAAACTCAGGAAGGAGTCAGCTGAGTTTGGCAGTAAATAATAGAAACTAGGATGGGGAAGAAAGAGCAAGTCTTCACAAGATGGAATGGAGTCCATCACAAGAAGATGCTGAATGAAGTCCATCAAAAGAAAATCTGCCATTTTCCCTCTGGAGGAGAGGAAGAGAAATAGGATTCTTTAAAACAACACCATGTAAGAAGGAGAAAAGGTTTTCTGGAAAAAATTGCAAAGGATGGGGCAGAGAATCACAGAATCACAGAATATTTAAGGTTGGAAGGGACCTCTACAGATCATCTAGTCCAACCTTCCTGCTCAAGCAGGAATAGTCATGAAGCTAAATGATCCCCAGAGTGGTGTCATTCCATGTAATCAACATTTACAT
>NW_020455743.1:4211316-4313378 GCF_003342845.1 Nothoprocta perdicaria
TCATCTAGTCCAACCTCCCTGCTCCAGCAGGGACACCCAGAGCACGGGGCACAGGGCGGCATCCAGGCAGGTTTGGAAGATCTCCAGAGAAGGAGACTCCACAGCCTCGCTGGGCAGCCTGTGCCAGGGCTCTGGCACCCTCACAGTGAAGAAGTTCCTCCTCACATGGAGATGGAACTGCCTGTGTTTCAGCTTACACCCATTTCCCCTTATCCTGTCACTGGCCACCAATGAGAAGAGCTTGGCCCCTTCCTCCCTACATTCTCCCTTCATGAACTTAGACATGTTAATCATATCCCCTCTCAGCCTTCTCTTCTCCAAGCTGAACAGGCCCAACTCACTCAGTCTCTCCTAATATGAGAGGTGTTCCAGTCCCTTAATCATCTTTGTCTCTCTCTGCTGGACCCTCTCTAGAAGCTCCACATCCCTCTTATACTGGGGAGGCCAGAACTGCCCCCAATACTCCAGGTAGAGTATTGAGTAGAGGGGCAGGATCCCCTCCCTTGACCTGCTGGCAACATCCTCCTGATGCAGCCAGGATCCCATTGGTCTCCTTGGCCACGAGGACACACTGCTGACTCATGGTTAACTTAGTGTCAACCAGGACTCCCAGGTCCCTCTCCGTGGAGCTGCTCTCCAGCAGGTCGACCCCTAATCTGTACTGATGCCTGGGGTTATTCCTCCCCAGGTGCAGGACCCTGCCCTTGTCCTTGTTGAACCTCATGAGGTTCCCCTCTGCCCAACTCACCAGCCTGTCCAGGTCCCTCTGGATGGCAGCACAGCCCTCCGGAGTGTCGGCCACTCCACCCAGCTTGGTGTCATCTGCAGACTTGCTCAGGGTGCACTCTGTGCCCTCGTCCAGGTCATTGATGAACAAGTTGAACAGCACCGGGCCCAGTACTGACCCCTGGGGGATACCATGTTATGTTATACACATACATGTGTATATATACGTGTTATGTTATATACATATATTACCACTCTTCACTACACGACTATACTCCTTGATTACTGACAGACTCTTTCAAGATAATACTTTTAAGGCCTAATCCTGGCCTTTGGTCTTGGATCATGCCTCTTGTTCTCATTCATTGGAAGAATAAATCACAGGATATATAAGATATTATCCCACGGCCAGGAAGAATAACAGATTTTCCCATATGCTGCTTTAGACCCAAAACCAAATGCTGACATTTTGGTGCTGCACAGAGCAATTTGCAACCTAAAACATGGGCCTCCTAGATGTTTGGATGGGGACTGGCAGTCACAGGTTTTGGTGATGGAATTACGGTTGGACTTAATGATCTGAAAGGTGTTTTCCAACCATAATGATTCTATGATTCACAAACTTCACTCTAACCAACACAAGCCAGCCCAGGCTGCAAGTAGTGTAAGCATGTTAGCATGATGGTATGTCTGACCTAGCAACACAGAAGGGTGTGCCTTGGGTAGACCTTATGTCTGTACACTCAGTTCAATTATGTAGATGTCTTTACAGCTGGAGACCTACGTTGGCTATGAGGGTAAGGAAAAAATGCATGACTGGGAATGGGTGGAATAGGAGAAGGGCTGCAATGAGGAGATTTGAGTGGCTGTCCAGCTAAGGCGTGCCTTCATCTCTACAGGATTGGTTTTACTTGGCTACTTAATGGCTCTTACTCCACAGGGTTTTGATTTTACATTCTTGTCTGCATATTTGCAGTGCTAACCATGGATTACTGCATGCTTTAACCCATAGTTTTGCTATTTTGATGCTGAGTTCTATGTCTGATCTAATTAGGTATTCATACAATGCTAAGCATTCATTTCTCACATTATGCAGAACTTTGCATCTTTTTCCTTATTTTATTTCTTTTTTAGTGTTTAAAGCAGGACATGATTTGTTTGAAAGAAGAAAAAATATGTGAGATGGTCCTGGACAAACATGAGAAATCCAGTGAAGTTGGAGGCCAGAGCAAAGCTGTAGTCCTTTAGACCTCTCACAAAGCTCTAATGAGTAACTTCATAGAGGTCCATCAGCTTTTTTTTCAGATTTATGGGGATTTTATGCAGATCATCTGAACGTCATCTGAGCACTTGCATTGCTGGAACTCCAAATCTGCTGGCTATTGTGATAGTTGCTCCCCAAGAAATGCAGAGTTTTCTTCAAGAGTAAGGGGAGCATCACATACTTGGGATCTTACCAACACTTGTACAGAATTTATTGACAGTAAATTTACTCATCTGGATTGTAGTCTTCTATTTGTATATCCATCAGCTGATCTGAACAGTTAAACCATTCATGTAAGCACATGTTACCTTTCTGCTCACGATTCATTCAGAGTTAACACTTCATCAATGTTCATACTACTGCAGTTGATTTTAGTGCTGTGTACTGAAAACTTAAAAGCCACCTGGTAATGCTTTACTCATTCTACTACATATCGCTATTTTTGGCCACCTTGACATGCATGTTTCTCTCTTGCAATTCAGGTTATGCCAGTATGTTAATGACATGGCCTTTGAGCTTGATTTTAATCTCATGTTTTCTGTTATGAAATGACACTATCTTCAATGAGGTCAATAAAGTACAATAACACAGGAGTGGTATGAGCAAGAAGTCCTGAGTCAGTTTCCTTATCCCTGACCTTGGCAAAAACTTAAAGCTTAATATAGAATTTTACTGTTGTCAGGTTTTATTTGATTGATTTGGGTCTTTTTTTTTGAGGGAAATACACACATATCAGCTATATTTATGGGTGTGTGTAATAAAAAAAATGGATTCGTTTGAAAAAAAATGAAATGTTACTGACTGTTACTATATAACATGTAATACAGCCTACAGCCATATGCTATGCAAAATGAAAAAGCATGTCAGAAATTTAGTTTGAAAAACTATATGTTGTGCATTGCACATTATTGTGGGGTTTAGTTTTCAGACGGATGGAGGGTGGTATGCCAAAATGCAATGTTATGTACAAAGATGATTTTAGAACATTTTACATTATGTATTGCAAATAGATCCTGAAAGACCTTCAAATAGATTTTACAAATCTATAAGCTGGTCAAATCCTGCACTTGTTTATGCTGTATATTCAAGTAAACAATTTCATGGGATATTTCATGGGGTATACATCAATGCAAAATCTATTGCTGTGTTTATTGTAAGCCCAGAATGAAACAAAAAGATGAAAAGAGGGGCAGAGAGGTCTGTCAGGTTTGACTGTAGGTGGTGTAGCACATGCATTTCTTTCTAAAGCCATCCTGAGAAAGCAAAGAACGTGCTATTAAAGCAACCCTGATCTCAAGACTTCTCTCAGCCTGCAAGCCTTTTCTATTCAGTAGGTCCCTCTCCTCATCTATACCTGGCCCAAAGATTAACTAGCACCTGGAAAGTCACTAGCATAGCCAGATACATTTTTTATGGCAAGTTTTACAGTATGTACTGTGCTTCTTAAATCTCCAGTGTCTGGATTCATGTGTTTCCTTCAGCTTTGATGTGCCTTGAAGATGTGGCTGTAGGGATGCTAAAGAGTTCAAAAAGTAAAAGGACCTCCATGCCACCTTCCCCCTGCCCTAACCGGGTTGGCACCCATGCCACCTGTCTTGGGAAGTTAGATGGATGATCCCATGGTGTTTGTTCCATTGCCCTCTCACATCACTGGGCAGAGCATCCATGGGCTTCAGCTTGCAGAGGCCATCATAGCGTGGTGGTTGCTCCTGCTTGTTCTCCCTTCCTTCCAGTTCTCAATACATTTTTGATCTTGTGATCCTCCCATCCCTTCCCTTTATTTCATTGTTGTCACCGTGTTCAGCTCTCCTTATGTTTCTTCTAGCCTTTTGTGCTTCAAAGTTATGTAAGGGTGAGTCTGATCCTTAAAGGAGAACCACAAAAGTAGGTGACTGTGCAGGACAACAGCCTGTTAAATGGCAGCACTGAACGAGCTGTGCAAGAGCAGTGCCTGCTTAGAGCTCCTGCTGCCCTGTGCTCTGTGGCACAGCTAGGTGCGTGGCTGGGCAGTTGCAAAGAGAAGCCAAGGAAACATTTCTCCTCTGCAAGCAGTTTTTACTGTGCTGAGTTGTCCCTAAGTAATTTCCCCTGAAGTTTTCCACTCCTCCTTCTTTCCAGCTTCTCTCTCTTGCCATTGGAGCTGGGATTTCTAGGTTATTCAAGTTACCTGGTTATTTCTAGGTTAAACTTCCCCATGCTACTTCTATATTGAAGACTGGCTATGTTTGAAGTGTAGGGACATTCTCTTTACCAGGTGCAAGGGAAGCATAAGCTTTCTGAAAGCCTCCAGAGCCTGAATAATTCAAGCTGGAGGAACTATAAAATGTTTTGTGGAAGAAGCAGAAACAGTTGTTGGTAGTTGTGAGAGATTTGCCTGGAGAAGTCAAACTCTGCTTGCTTTTTATGTGGTTCAGCTTCAGAACACATTAATTTTTACATGAATTTCCAGGAAATTAGGCTATGCTTTAAAATTTCAAAGTTAGACAGACTTTAGCTCTGGTGCCTCCAAGGGACCTGCATAATTTCTATGAACCTTTTCATCCATCACAGTCATGACATGTCAGATGTTTGGAAGCACAGAATGATGCTACATCACAATTTGGGACAGGCAGTGAAAAATGCTATGTTCTGTGTAGAACATGTAGAAATAAATTAGATAGACTAAAAGCTTTTACACACTGGGGACTTGGCTGGAGTACCTGCCTCCTTCATGAAAAATGCTGCTGTGTCTTCCATCAACAGAGCAGTTAGAGCCCTATCTTCTTCAGACAGTATCCTTCTCAGTACTCTGAATGCTGCTATCTGAAGACTTCTGCAGTCCTAGGCCATTTAGTATTGATCTTCCATCCAGGTTTTGCAAAGCCCAAAACTGAGGTGCTCCCAGGAGGACTGTGGGCTTCTGCTGTTTTTAGTAAGTTGGCGTGTGGCCTGAAACATCAAGCACCTAGGTTAGTTATTAGGAAAAAGTTCTATGCAGAAAGTGTTGAAGTATTGGAACAGGCTGCCCAGGGAAGTGGTGGAGTCACCATCCCTGGCAGTGTTCAAGAAACGTGTAGATAAGGCACTTAAGGACATGGTTTAGCAGGCATGCTGTTGAAGGGTTTACGGTTGGACTTGATGATCCTGAAGGTCTTTTCCAACCTTTATGATTCTATGATTCTATGCTTCCTGCATTGTTTATTTGCAAATCATCTCCCTTGACTTTGCAATTCTATTGGTATGTAGGTCTAGTGTAAAACATGTCATAGGAGGTGTTATAGCTACTTGCTGGAAGAAAAGCAAAGAGTGTCTCTTCTAAGAACAGAAGAGAAAAAACTCCGAGGTATTCAGGGAAACTGAGTGTAGAACCTGTTTCACTGAGAGACTTCTCTTAACTTCACATGAGAGACATGGGAAAAAAAATCAGTAGCCTTAGTTTTAGCTTCTACATTTGAATTCTTAGACTGGCAAATATGAGATCTATCATAATCCATAGGCAGGCCAGTGACTTTAATTGCATGAGATTTTTCTCACACATGAAACAGATGAACAGGAAAGAGATGAAAAAGAGAAAAAGGATTTGCTTTGTGCAGCATTGCTGTGGGAAGATTTTGACTAGAACAGGTTGGAAAAAATATCAGTCAAATGGCCTTCTCTTGGTCAAAATGTAGTTATTTTGTGGAAATGTGTCAACATTTAAAATAGGAGAAATGAGAAACAATTATCTTTTGACTTTCCTATTTCACCGTGGTAATGTCAAAGAGTTTCATTTTGAGAAAGTAAAAATGCTTCCTTTTGATTCCCTCATTTAGATCTTAACTTTTCTATTGCAACATTTGCATTTTCTATTGTATTTACATATTTATATATACATATTTTATATTTAGATAGCTTTGGTGTTGCAGATGTATAGAATTTGTAGTTCCACAAGAATGTTGTTAATTTAATTTTTCCAAATTGGAATGTTCTATTTATTTTTAAAATGCTGGCCTTCTCACCAAAATAGATGTGCTGATTTATGTAGCATATCAGCTTCTAAATGAGAATGCATTTTGCCCTCAATTTTGCAAATGCTTGCAAAGCAACATCTTCTTGCCCAGCAAAATCTTCTTAGGCCAATAGGGCAGATGCTTTATGGGTCACTTAGTGTTGTAAGCTCAGGTTCTGGTTCTCAAGTAACCAATCCCTGAATAATATATTTCTTCCAACTGCTTTTTTTTTTTATGCTTAGAGTAATTCATATTACATACAGCTATTTTCCTTACTTTCTTTAGGAGTCCTTCCATTCATGCCCAAATGATGCCAGTGTTAATTCTACTACGCAGTCACGTCGCTGAATCACTGTGCAAATACGTGCCACAGAATGAGCAGGTGTCTAGATAAGCCCACATTACTTCTTTCTTATCATTTCAGCACTGCTTCCGTGTCCTGAGGTAGGCCTAGGTGTTGTGTGCATGCCTGCTTTCTAAAGCTGCAATGGTTATCCTTGGATTCGGTGCACCACCAACTTTATTTTGGGTGACTATTTAAAATACGGTAATTGTTAGCATCCACACTGAGAGGAATTAAACGCTGAGCAGGATTAAACAGTTTTTAAGGAATAACTGTTCTGTGTGCTTACTTCAAATCCTTAGGCATCAGTCTGCAATTAGGGAAAGGAAAAACGTGATTCCAGAAACCTTGATTTTTTTCACAAGGGGGTATGAGTATATGTGTGTATGCAGAGAGGGTGAGTGTTAATTGTTCCCTCTCTGTTCCTTGTGTCCAAGCCAGCCTGGCAAAGAAAACAAGTGGGATTTACTGCAAATGTAAACCAGAAAAGCAAGAGGTGCAGTGTGTTTTCCAGCTACCACCTTATGTTTTCCCTCCCCCCTGGAGCCTTGGAAAGTTGCTGCTGCATCGGTGAAGGATGACTGAAACATGCATTCAAAACAGCAAAAGTCAATTTAAGAAAAATTCCCAGATGAGTGACAGTCTGCTGCTAATCAAATTGAGGTTTGATTGCAAAAATGAGGTAAGCACTCTGCATAATTTGATAGAATCCTGCATGTATGTGTGTTTGTGTTTATACACTCTTCCCTAAGCATTGCGAATTGAATTAATCATAGGAGGAGAGGCACTTCCATGTTCATCTTCCTGATGCAGTTTAAGACTAGTTTTGTGTATTCCAAACTGAAATAAGGACAGATTTTAGGGATGCAAGAGAGACTGGATCTTGCTATATTTGTGGGTGAAATATAAGGTTTTTTTGTTTTGTTTTGTTTTGTTTTTTTGGCATAGCTTGAGAAATTTTAGCATTCTGATTTTTCTTGTTTTGGTTTGGTTTGAGTTTGGCTAGAATTGCTTAAGTACATGTACCAGTATTTGGGTAACCAGAACTATAAAAATAAACCACCTGACACATCCCAGATGCAGCTGCAGTACCCTCAAAATGCAGCTCTAATGTGTCTGAGAAGGCCCTATAGATCACTGGTTTTCACCAAGCCTCAATCAGTACTCCTTAAGACAGGCTTACTTACATCCATCCAAAATCTGGATCATAAAATACATGTTTTCTTTTACTGAGACCTCACAAAGGAGGACCCAGGAAAATACAAGTGAGTTAACCTCATGTCTATCCCTGGAAATGTTATGGAACGGCTCATCCTGGATGCCATCTCTAAGCATGTGGAGGACGAGAAGGTGATAGGGAGTCATGAACATGAAATCGTAGATGGGAAATCATACTTAACCAATCTGGATGGCTTTCATGCCATCTACCCAGGTAGATGAGTGGAGAGCAGTGAATGTTGTCTACCTTAGCTTCATTAAGGCTTTTGACATTGTCTGCTGTAACCTCCTCATAGGCGATCTCAGAAAGTGTGGGTCAGATGGGTGGACGGTGAGGTAGATTGAGGACTGACTGGATGTCAGATGTCAGAGGTTTATGATCAGTGGTGCAGAGCCCAGCTGGAGGCCTGTAGCTGCTGGTGTCCCCCAGGGATCAGTACTGGGTCCAATCCTGTTTAATTCATTCATCAGTGACCCAGATGAAAGGACAGGATTGCTGATGATACAAAACAGGGAAGGTGGCTGATACCCTAGAGAGCTGGGCTGCCATTCAGAGGGGGCTGGGCAGGCTGGAGAGTTGGGCAACTGGGGAGGAATAACCTCAGGCACCAGGTCAGGCTGGGAGTTGACCTACTGGAGAGCAGCTCTGCAGGAGAAGAGAAGGTTGAAAGGGGAGTCTGATCAATATGTATGAATATCTGAAGAGTGAATGTAGGGAGGAGGAGGCCAAACCCTTCTCAGTGGTGGCCAGTGACAGGACAAGGGGCAATGAGTGTAAGTTGAAACACAGACAGTTCTATCTCCATGTGAGGAGGAACTTGCTTCCTGTGAGGGTGCCAGAGCCCTGGCACAGGCTGCCCAGGGAGGCTGTGGAGTCTCCTTCTCTGGAGATCTTCCAAACCCGCCTGGATGCCGCCCTGTGCCCCATGCTCTGGGTGTCCCTGCTGGAGCATGGGGGATGAACTAGATGATCTCTAGAGGTCCCTTCCAACCTCAACCATTCTGTGATTCTTTGCTTCAGAGAATGTCCTGGGAGCCCTGGTGGACAAGTTGACCATGAGCCAGCAAAGTGTCCTGTTGGTCATGAAGGCCAATGATGACCTGGGTGCATTAGGAGGACTGTTGCCCAGCAGTTTGAGGGAGGTGATCCTCCCGCTCAGGCCTCGTGAGCCACATCTTGGGATGATGCCCAAGTACAAGATGGGCATGAAACTACTGGAGAGAGTCCAGCATAGGTCTCTGAGGATGATTAGGGGAAAGGAGCATCTCTCATATGAGGAGAGGCTGAGAGAACTGGGACTATTTACCCTAGAGAAGACTGAGGGGGGATCTTACCAATGTGTACATATACCTTAAAGGAGGGTGTCAAGAGGATGAGGCCAGACTCTTTTCAGTGGTGGCAAGAGACAGGACAAGAAGCAACAGCCACAAGCTCACACATACTAAGTTACACATGAATTTGAGGAAAAACTTCTCAGCTGTGAGCGTGATAGAACACTGGAGCAGGTTGCCCAGAGAAGTGGTGGAGTCTCCTTCTCTGCAGATGTTCAAAACCCACTTGGACACCATCTTGTGCAACATGCTGTAGGGAATCTTGCTTGTGTAGGGGGGTTGGAGTAGATGGTCTCCCAAGGGCCCTTCCAGCCGCTCTGATTCTGTGATTTTGTAATTCCCCAGCTCTGTTTAAGACTACAGCAGCTATCTTTTACATTGGGTTGGATTGGAGGAGCTAATAATTAAGCAGAGGGACTGTCACACTGTAGGGGCTGACCAACTCTGATTCTTTTCAGTTGCTGCAAGTAGAATGAATTCACCTCCCTTCCCTACCAAGACTTTCTAGCAAATCTTCCTAGTAGTACAGCTGGACTGGTCCATTCAAGCTAGCCTTATTTTGTGCTGTATGATGAAGCAAAACTACCACACCTTGTATGGCCAGCTCCAGATTCATTGCTTTGACGTATTGGCCTGATAAAGGCAAACCCAACCTGTGCCAGTTGCCTGGAGTACTGGGCAGGACCCATCACTTTTGATTATTTTCTATCTTTGAGGATGAACGGAAGGAAGGAATTAGGAAGGAGTCAATAGAATGGGAAACATGGAAATATCCTATTAATTGATACCTGTGAAACCCCTAAGAGATCATTGCAATTGCTGGAGTAGCAAAATCAGAAGGACTCACTAATGTGTAGTCCCGTCCCTTGCAAGTGAAGGGAAAGGAGTAACATTCTCCTCCAGCAGCAACAGCTGCCTCAGGTTGGTTGGTTGAGAGAGCCCAACCAGCCAGAAGAGCTAGGAATTGCAAGGGTCAGGAAGAGGTCTCAAAATCCAACTCATCCTGCAGGTTCCTGGCAACAGTTGGTATCAAAAAGGCAAGGATAACATGGTACTGTCCTTTGAAATTTTGCCTTGCTTTCTGTTCCTACACTCTTCTAGCTGCCAGAGGGTCACTGCCAGAGGGTTGCACAGCCGGAAAAACAGCACTGGATAGGGACTTGTTCCTTGGTACCGTCATTCTGGTGACTCATGTTGGTGAGTTCAGAGCTTTCAATAAGCCTGGCACAGTGTATGCTCACAGTAAAGTGGGCTGAGGAGTAGTGAGGAGACAGAGAGGATGTGGTGAGCAGGTATTTTGAATGATCAGAGCTGCGTTGCTTATGCGCTTGAAGCATACATTTGGAACGGGGCCACAGACTGGAGGTGTCGAGCCAAGAATGCAAAGGAGCTTGAGGAAAGCACTAGCATCATTCTGCAGAGTTGGTCCATGGAACCGTCCAGGAACATTGTGCCATTGGATGAGAGAGAAGGAGAAGGAGAGAAGAAGCTCCAGAGCTGCCTGAGTTTGCTGAAGAGGACATACTGAGCGGGCACTTTCCATCTAGCTATCACTCCCTCCTTGCTCTGCCACCTCTGTTGTTCTGTGGCCCAATCCTGCACTCCATGCACTGCTTGCTGCTGTTTCTTCTTTGCCTCGCACAACCTCATTTCAAGGTGTAAATAACCCTTCCCATTCCATGTGAATCTTCAGGGCTCTAATATTCCCCTGCAGGGCTAAAAACTGCAGCAAAGCAGCCGCTCGGTAGAAATTACCTGACTAAAAGATTAGACTCCCTGAAATGCATCGAAGGGCTGGATCCTCACGACTGCCATAAATCCTCATTTACAACATAGATCACAGCTATAAGCAACATGTAAATCACAATGCTCCCTCCTGACTTTAAAATCTATGAATCTATGAAAATTGGCATAATTGCATTGATTTGAGGAGGGCTGCAGTGATTTACGCCAGCTGGGGACGCCGCCGCGCGCCCGCCCATCCTGTTAGCACAAATTAGAGCTGTGTCTGCGGCGCAGCGGCTCAGCACGGAGACAGGCCGGCTCAGGCGCCGCGCGCCCTGCCCGCGGCCAGCGCCGCTGCCGCTCCCCGAGCCCGGGCAATGACAGGCCTCTCAGCAGGCCCCAGACGCTAAATCCTGCCCTTCCTTGCGTTGTGCTGCTAGGCTGCGTTTGAAAAATACTACCGCCCAACCTAGAAATGCAGGAGCGGTGGTGATTTGACCAGAAGATGCCCGTGGCGGTTTGGATAAGCTGACTTGTCCTGTCAGATGTGGTTCAGGAAATGCTTTTGCAAATGCTTCCAGAGCTTTTGGCCAGAGACCTCTCTGAAGCTCTCAGTGCTGGTTCCCTGGCACAGCAAAGGATGCACAATAAGCATCAAATTGGATTATTAACAGCAACAGAGTCTTTACTGAGTGCGATGAAGGAATCTTGCTTTCTGGCTGAAGCAGAGGCTGCCGCAAAATTAGAAGAGAATGAACAAATAGGGCAGGAAGCATGGAGAAATATCCCAAAGAAGGACTTTTGTTCTGCATCTAGCCAGTAAAGAAACTCAAGATTGCACACCATTACCTGGGTTTTCAAGGGATTATTTTCAAGTATAGCATCTATTTACCATAAGGTCTCTCGAGTAAGCATCAAAGCCATTTGCCTCTCACAACATTTACTAAAGCCTTTTGCCGATAGTAAAACCTCTAGTTAAGGCTACACTTGAACTTGCCTTTAAATGGTTTGTTTTCTGGTTCTTGCAATTTCCCGGAAAAAAAAAAAAAATCTTCTGTATTAAGGTTTGTATACCTGACCTTCATTCAGAAACAAAATTTTGTTGGTTTTGAGAGAAATATATTTATCATGTTTTTGACAGTTTTTCTCAAGTTCCCCTCAAGTTTTGGAGGGAAAAAAAAAAAAAAAAGATAGGAAACAAACTTCTATATTA
Source organism: Nothoprocta perdicaria (assembly GCF_003342845.1). Taxonomy (NCBI): domain Eukaryota; kingdom Metazoa; phylum Chordata; class Aves; order Tinamiformes; family Tinamidae; genus Nothoprocta; species Nothoprocta perdicaria. The sequence goes on from NW_020455743.1 coordinate 4,223,106, forward strand.
CCTAGTTATGTTTGGATTCTTTTGCATACAGTTTTATAATGATGAAATCTGCAAGCTAAAAATACCCAGTTTGCCCAGTTCTCACCCAGGACTGGAATCCAGGTCAATTGATCATGGACAGGTTCAATGCACAGTTTCCACTGAGCTTAGAGCCATTAGACTGTAAGTCACAATAAATAAATAAATATTGATGGGACTATGGAAGCCCACAACATGTGACCAAATTCTGTTGACTACACAGTTACAAATCTGTGACAACATTAATGTTACTTTCACATATTTTCACAATCCAGGTTTGGATTTTGTTTTAGATTCTCTGGTCATAGTACTGGGATGGATTTTAGTTCAGTTTTGCCAAAGAAAGATCTGTGTAAATAATTGATTTCTCATTTTGGTGGCCAAACCAAAGCCTGTAGCATTCGGTGAGTAAATATTAGTTAGTAAACATAGCATTTCACCCAGATCTGTTGCAATATCTGTTTCTAGGGTAAAGTAGAGAATCCTGAGATTACATCAGAAGTATGAGTTTGCCATTAGTTTCTGTCATTAGCAAGGAAAAGAGGCAGTGACTGTCATTGCATGGTATGCAGACATACTACTTCTTCAGGCACAGCCAGGTAGGTAGGCCACCCCACTCTGTCCCAGCCATTTTTGTCCAAACACTGCTCTTTTGCAGAGAAGGAAAGTTGGATCATCCAACCCACTTTTTCCCCTGAACTGTCATGTGTGGGGCAAATGTATCAGGGGAGTTCCTCTTGGATGCTCTGCTGAACCTCCATAACATCTCAGCTACCATAACAAAGGACAGCCTTGTGCTCTAAAATGTTATAAAAAAAAACTCTATACACACCTTGCACTCTCATCCTCTGTTGTACTGGAAGGAAAATCAGCCTGAACACATTTAGTGTGAAAACTGCTGCTGATTACAAGTTTTATCAGTCTTTATCACAGCTGGCCCCATCTCAAGTTTCTGTGAGCAAGGTGTGGCCCCAAAAGCCTCCATCCCACTCATGCCAGGCTTGTCCCAGCTTGCTCGTGTGAAGAGAAGAGCTCGTACTTGGTGCAAAAACATCCTTTATGAGAAGGATCTCCTCTTTAGCTACAAATAGGAAGGGAATGCCTTCTCAGGCAGCATGCTCTCCTGTCCTCCTCTTCCCTCACACAGTAGGAGGGCTGCTCTGCTTTCTCCCCACCCCATTGCCAGGGAAGCCTTTTCCATCATAAAATGCACACAGATCAGACCGTGTGTGTGCAGTGTCCCCATCTTGCCAGCATTCCAGGTGGGAGCCGTCTGACAGGCCTCCTGTCTGGCTTACCTGGGGTGATGGTGAAACAAGTCACCCCTATGCGTGTGGGTGAAGGGACTTCCTGGTCTTGGCAGTCGCCATCCCATGAGTGGGCATGTTGCTTGGCTTCACCTCCTACCCTCCCAACCAGGCTCCTTCCTCAGACACGAGCCGAGCAGCACCCTGGCTGTTCCCTGAGTTTCCCAATTGGATGGCGAGAAGGTGGGCTGGCACCCACCACTGAAGCAACCTGTTCCGTTCCTGCCTAGCGCATGTTTTTATTATGGTGTAAAGCGAAGCAAAATATCAAAGCTGGCTGAGACTGGGTTGTGAAAAAACCCTCTGATCCTGCTAGCTCTGCTCAGTGTTTAGCCTTTTATCAGCACATGAACTCATTCTTGTTTCAGGCTAAACACAGAGCTTTGTGTGGATGCTCCGCTTTCACTCTGGAAATTCTCTGTTTGATTTGTAACTTGTGTCAAAAAGGGCCTGACACACACAAAGAAAAATGCAAATTCTCTTACCCAGAAAAGTTTATAAGCACTTATGCAGTCTTGTAAGAGATGCAGGTGGATGAGCAGGGAAGAGGCACGCTCTTTGAATCAGAGCATCCATCTAGATACTAATTATCTTCTGCAGAAGATCCCTAATTTCTTTTATGTCACTGAGAGCTACAGTTGCCTGGCAATTCTCAGTAACATCCAAACGCCTCATAGCTGCAGTGTAAACCACAGCATGAGCGTGTAGTAAATGAAGGAGTACGGAGGAAGAAGTGCCTGGAAAAGTTTAAGCAGACAGCATGCACTTTGCCCGCGTGTGCAGTGCTGCCTGGGCCATGGTGGCAAAGGCACGATGCCTCCTCTGTGCTTCTTATGTCACTGTAGCCCCAGCCCAAGGGGCACGATTGCCATTGACTCGTTTCCTTCCTGTGTACTCCTTCCAGCCAAGTTGTGCTGCACAGCCAGAGCAGGCTCTTGGAAGCCTGTATTTGCAGCACGGAAAGGCCCAAGCTCTGCAAGCGTAGCACTAGTCGTGGTATTTAAGCTAGAGGTTTATGGCTTAAATCCAGGCTCAGCAGCAGGCAGCCGTGCACATTAGTGCCTGACTTCAGTACTAGGGCCTTCTATTATAGAAGCAGGAGAAAACTTAATGAGTTGGCAGAGTATTGGCTTTGTTGTGTTTTCTGTTCCTTTTGGTATTTCATCTAACTGTTAAGAGTAGGGTTTATTTTTTCTTAGCACACTTTTTCTTCATAATACCTTTGAACATGAGACAGCAGTGGAAAGCTCTGTGTTTGCCGCGTGGCTAAGGAAACGCGTGTTTCAGTCTGCTCAGTTTCCTTCCTTTGGTAGTGATAGAAAGGAAATTAGTTGTAACTGAGCATTGCTATGGAAGTCACCCCTGCTTAACTGTAAGGTGAAGCTTGTTTGTTTGTACTGTAAACTCTAATATAGCAATGACTAGTTCAAACTCTGCTTTTAAATTCAAGGGCAGATTTAATGATTGTGTCATGGACCATAGACCCACCATGCAAGGATATTTATTGTTCAAAGTGCAGTTCTTCATTATCTGGAGTAGCTGGGCTAACTGGGCATCTTAATTTTTTTTTTTTTTTTTCTTTTCCTTAACAAACTTAAAACGCTGCTTATAAAAGGAAGAGGAAGTTCTATATCATAGCCCATTCTAAATGGAAAGAAGACCCTGATGCTGCTTCCGTATTTTCCACCTAAGCTCCCTGGAGTATCAATGTTCCATGATTGGATGAAAAGTTCTTTGGCAGCCATTTACTCTTCACATCAACAAGAAGGAGATGATGTATATTGAATCCAGAAAAGCATAACACAAAGAAAGATATGCTCCCTCCATCATCTTTTTGAACACCATAATCAGTTCCCCCTGCATTTTCATTTCACATGAGAGTGTGGCCCTCAAGAGTTTTTCTTGTTGCACAACTGTGTGGATGTCAGAACTTCCGTATTTCCATCACTATGAGCACTGCAATTGCCGTCTCTGAGGCTGACCTCAAATCTACAAATTTTCAAATTTCCTCCTGCAGTAATCTAAAGCATGAATGGTGTTGGCTAACAGGCAGATAATTGGAAAAGCAAGAGAAAGGGAGAAGAGGTATGCCAGAGAGGTGGGGGGCTTCAAGCACAAGTACTTGGCACAGATTGAAGATCACATCATTGTTATCTTTTCCTGGGTTTAATCAATTTATTTCTGTGTCTGCTTTTATCTCCCCTTTTATTTTTAAAAATATGCGACTGAAGTAACATATTGTAGTGTATCTGTCACATTCTGAAAATCAGAGTATTATCTTTCTAATAGATAGAAGTAATCCTAGAAGACAGAAATAGATATAGTAGATAGAAGTTCCTTCTATCTATTATGAAGAAGTATCTTCATAATCTATGAAGATTATCATAATCTTCATAATCTAGAAGTATCTTCTATTATGAAGAAGTATCTTCATAATAGATAGAAGTTCATAGAAGTAATAAGGAAGAAACTACATTTGTACTTCATTTGACTCTCCAAGGCTTCACTTCCTCACATTTGGACTTTCACTGCACGGTAAATGCAAAGTAGCTCACCCCGATGAAAGTGGAGTGAGCTACCCTGCAGTTGCTGAAGGTGTTCACTGACACAGAGGATCGACAACAGACTAGCTCATGTCCTATATATCCTGCTTCATCTTGTCTTGCAGCAAACTTTCAGTTAGTATTTTTGCTTATAATTGGAAGGTAGGATAAATTAGGATAGCTACAGCGTTATAAAGCAAGTGTCGTGCTTTGTGGCAAAGAAAGCATCATTTTGTGGCTTTATATGAGGTGTATCTGCTGCGCCTTGCTAACTTTTTTGATGCTTTCCCCTTTCCCCTTGCTGACTATGTTTATAGAGTAAACATTGATTAAAAACCTCTGAACTACACAGTTCGACTAACATTCGCTTGCCAGATACACACTTGGATACTGTAGCTGAGCCAGCTGCTTCATGCTATTTGCTTTTAAGCAACTCTTAGTCTGCAGTGGCCACCACACTCTTAATTCTTTTGGTCTTTTTGGCACTCTTTCTAGAAGTGACACCACACAGCTCTGCTGATCCCGGAAATCATGCCCATCTCCTTTCTTCTGCTGGAATTTTCCAGTGGCATAAGCCCATACTTTCCCAACCTCTTCTCTCAGTTCTCATCGTAAAATTATCTGAAGCCAAATTATTTTTTATTTTAGTAGCACAAGAAATGCACTAAGATAGACAAAGTAGTGAGTCATGAAAGTCCTGTTTCCTGCCACATTTTCATTAGTATTCTCAAGTGTTCTTTGAGTTAAGATCAGCTTACAGTAGCTGAAGATCTATCATTGTGCATAGAAAATCATTGATAAAATGATTTTCCAAAATTCCCTTTTTTTTAAAAAAAAAATAATTCTTCATTTTTACTGAATAACCAAAAGAGCTTCCTTTTTAATGCAGAAAGATCAGTCTTCATGACTAGGACATTAAAACTTTCACAGATGTAAATTATCACAAGGAAGGAGACAAAGTAGTTTCGCTGAAGCTGATTCTGTACAATCATTTCTGCTTTTACCACATTGCGCATGAGACACCCTTGGCTTAGAATTGTAGAGATTTAAAGTCACTAAGTGTTGGTCTGAATGGCTATGTAAATTCCAAAAGGCAGAGAATTAGATTTTGTGCCCAGGAATTTTATCAAACCAGCTGCTTGTCAAATTTCATTTTTGCTTTGTTTGATCATTACATATTGCAGGGAGAAAATTGTACATTCTGCTATTAATTCTTCTGGTGTAAATTTGGAATAAGGGCCTAATTCCGACCTCCTTTGGTCTGGTATCACTGGAAATCAATTGCAGTGGAATTTACTTTAGATTTAAGCTACCAAATTTGTAGCAGAAGGTGGTTTTTGTAGTTCCTAAAACAGATGCATGGAAATATCTGCAAAAGTAAAATGCATATAGATTAGCTGATTCTATATCGTAGCATTTATTTCTGTACACTCTCCTGTATTCTGCTGTACACCGCTGATCTTTAGCCATTCCTCTGCCTGGCTGTTGTAGTTTTCCTTCTGAAAGTGACCTAAGTGTAGTTAGGAAAAAGTTAATGGGCACTGCGTCAGCCTCAGGTTTACTCCGTTGCAATTGTCCAGGTTTACAGTTGCTGTGATTGCACCGTAAGCACAGGTGTGGTTACGTTACCACGTACCAATCACTCCAACAGTGAACTGCTTCCACCTTCATGCCTTGGAAAAGGCACTTTGCGTCTTATATCATCTCTTCCGCACGCTTTTCCTGCAAATCTATCCTGAGAACGAAGTAGGTAGATGGGGTGAGCACCCTGGTTGATGGATTTTCAGCTCAGCAAGACTGTTGCAAAACAGTAGCAGAGGTGCCTGAGATGCAGCGTGAAAGTGCGAGGCAGCCCATGCAAGCTCTGGCAGCAGCAGCAGCTGCAGGGAATGCTGGAGCCAGGCTGGTTGCACAGGAGCTGAAGTGAAGCCCTGGTTCTCCACAAGGAAGTATTTTGGGTTGCAGGAGTGTTATGCTCAGTTTTACAATAGACCCACACTATGCACACTTGAGGCAATGTCAGAGCCTTTTAGCACAAGAAATGGCAATACTACTGCAGAGTATAAGCTGCCCAACAGGGAGATTATTCAAACTGCTGCCATTTGGCTTCTTTCTGGCACTTCCCACGTAAGAAGCATTCGGAGAAGGACATCTAGCTAGAGGGATGTTAGCTCTCCAATTATCCCTGCCTGGTATAATGGCTCCCAGAGGCCAATTCTCTGCTGCTATAAATTTGAATAATCCTTAAGGTTGACTAATTTGCTCATGCCCTTAGCTGTGCATGAGGGTGATACATGGGAGATGTACAGCTGCCTTCTCCCCTCATAGCCTCAGCCTCCCCTACCCACCTCAGTCCAGCCAGCGCTGGGCATCACTTATAATCCTGGCTTAGCATGAGCTTGGTTAAACCGGGCAGCTGATTGCTCTTTTCCTGCTGGGTTCGTGAGCAAACAAATAGTGGTGATAAGGTGGGTGTTTATGGAGGGTGTGCTGCTCTCTGCCAGGAGCTGTGCGGAGGCATCGGCTGGCGTTGCACGTGCAGGGCGGCCCTGAGAGGGCAGAGCTGACGGTTCCTGCCCTCTGCCTGGGGTCATCCAGCCTGGCAGGAGCTTGCACAAGCAGCAAGCGTGAGTTGTCCCTCACATGAGTGGCAGTCTGTGGCTAGGGTTGCAAGTTTTTTTCTCCTTTAGTTATGTGCAGACCTCCTTTGGCCTTCCAAAAGTTGCATTTTCAGCGTGGAGACGGCCTGTTGGGAAGCAGAGGAGCCAGTAGAACTGCGATCCCGATGCATGTGTAATTTAACAGGAAGGGCAAAGAACTTCCCTGAGGAAACCTTCACCTTAGAGGAATTGTTTCATTATGTTTCAGTCTCTTTTGTTTGACAGACCCTTTCCAGCAACAAACCTGGCCAGGCAGCAAAGGTCATTCCTCCTGAAAATGCAAAGTGGTAATAAGTGGTAGTGGTGAATGTGCAAGCAGGAATATGATCTCAGCCTAAAAAAAAAAGCCCCATAGAGAGACAGTTACAATTTAAAAAGCAGTTCCAGGTAGGTCTCTCCTCCAGCACCCTAGCATTTCCTCCAGCTCCTCCAGCATAAGGTTATATGCAGGCCCCACACTCAGCAGCCTTTGAACAGCTTGGGGTGTCCTGTCCCTCCTATGCTCCCTCGTGGGGTTGTGCAATGGTCACCAACCTGGGGAACGGATCCCCCTCTGCAGTAACCGTGGGAGAGCAGGACGAGGCGCAGTTATTCCTCTGCCAGAACAGTTCCCAGATGCGCTTCCCACGCTGTGGAGCAAGCACTTGTCCCAGCAGAAGAGCCAGGTGGTGCGTGGGGAGAACCGGTGGGGAAGGGAGAAGAGATTGCTCACTCCCAAGCCAGCACTGCCGCCAGATAAGCAGTGAACTGCAGCTGCTGGAGGCGCATCTGCCAGTGCTCCCTGCTCGGAAAGGTGCCTTTTAAGAAGATAGGGAGCAGAAGCTGAGCTTGGGAATTAAGAAGCCCATTTATCGCCTCCATTGCCTGTGTGTTTTGGCGCGACTGAATCTGTGACATGGGTAGCTGCCTGTGCTACCTGCCAGGTTAGTGAGAGGAGAAGTGAACGCGCCTGCAGGTCTTCACCCTGGTGTTTGTACAGACTGCCATTCGCTGACAGAAAGGGCAGGCAGGAGGAGCAGGTGTTGCATGAGGAGACTGATGCCCCATTCCCTGACGCCCGTGGTTTATCAGGAGACTTCCACTGCATTCTTGTTCCTTGAGTGTAAAGCAAACAGTGAGAAGAACCAGGCCAAAGTTCAAGAAAGTTTGACTTTCCGTGCCTTCACCTGCATGACTGTTCCCACTCCTGGCACGGCATAAAGCAAACATTATTAAGTTACTTCTTTACAGTCGCAGCCAGAGAATGACACTCTGAACAGCACTGAGTCCTGGTCAGACCTCAGCCCTCTGCTCCGCCAGCCTCCCCCTTGCATGCACGTTTTTTTTAAGGGCCTGCAAATATTGCAGATAGTTGGCTACTAGGGGGAGTTGACAGACCATCACAAGGCTCAACTTTTTGCTCTGAGTTGTACTTCTGAATCCTTTTTTCCTTTTTTATTTATTTTTTTTTCACAGCCCATTTCCGTCTGTGATTATGTCAAAGCAATAAGGAAGTCATAGCCCTCACATGGATTTCACCAGAACTGGAGAGCAGTCAGACCTTGTCCACCACCTCAGTAATGTTTGGTTAGGTGTCACTGAGGGAATTCAGTCTGCTACTGTCTCTACATTTGTGGAATTGCACAGGACAGTGGGATGAATGTACCTGTTTTTCTTCCTCAGTGTATATCTTGAAAGCTCAGTGGACGATCTGTTTGGCAAAACTTTCCCAGATTTCAGAATGTTTTAGCTTATTCTACATCTTATCTCATGTTAATAGGTCAAAGAGCACATAAATATTTCTCAACAAAAAGTTTCCTAAAATAATATGAAGAAGGCTCTACCTCACTCTCACTGGTTGGGAACTAGTGGTGGAGCTGGAACCCCTAACTCCAGCAGCATTTGTCAGCTCTCATGCTCCCTCCTCCATGGTCTGGGGTTCCTGCCACCTCCTCAGATATATCTCACTCACTCAGGCCAACCAGCTGTGTTCTGAATTTGCTGTTGCTCTTGGTTCTTGGAGAGAGATGGTCACTGGGCCTGGTCTTCCTGAGGAACCAACAGAGGTGGCACAGATCTCATGCATGTGGGCTGCATGCTGTCCTGGAGCGTTCTTTAGCTTCCCTTTTGAAATTTAAGGGAAATAAAAAAAAAAAAAAAAAAAAAAAGAGACACTGTGATGCAGATTACCTGGCTTTCATTGGACGTAATTCCAGCCAAAATTCTCATCCTCGCTTTATTAAAGTGCAACCAGTATTCAAAAGCAACATAGAACCTGCATCTTCTTTTTGCAAATAATACGTGATCACCCAGTTGGAGGTGCTAGTATTATTTAATTCTTTTGCTCAGTGTCCTGCCAAAGAATTCAATGCTGGATAATACAAAGGCCATCCTTGCTTTGTAGGGCTCACAAGTCATGAGACAGACACTGCAGACCATTTTTGCTGGTGAATAAATAAGTGTTTAGTACTTTTAGTAGTGATGAAAAGTAGAACAGATTCAAAAATGAGTAGGTCTGCATGACTTTTTTTCACCCTTTTTTTTTCATGGACAAATAAAATATGCCATCCCGTGAATTTGGGATAATTCAAATGGGAAAGCAGCTAAAGTGCAATACTTGACAAGTGAAAGGAAGATAAACGGTTCAGGACAAAATCTCCCCATAGCAGGAATACTTTAGAAATTTCCTCTTAAATAAATCAATACTTCTTTTCCAAATAATCCCATTTAATGCACAAATACAGCAATCTGACTGTCTAGTTCATTACTCCTCTATCAAAACTCACACAGTTAAACCACATTTTCTAATTGAACGAAACTATCTGACAGCAAAGGGCCACTCAACGCCTAACACTTCCTCAAAGGTCATTAACAATTGCCTGAGCTTACCTTGCCCTCCTGGCTTCATGAAGCTTCAGCTTTTGGCCATGCCTTTGCTATAAAGCTGCAGGAATGACTAAGAAAAGTGACAACAGTCTCATATGTTGGCATTGTAACTATATACACCCACACAGAAAGACAGGCAGCTGAAGCACTACAGTAAAAGAAATGACACACTCCTGCATAGTTATAGATTGAGCTGCTCTTACTTATTGATTATTGCTTTGTAGAAGTTTTCAAGCTTGTGTGCAGATTTAGGAATGCTTTTGTAAGCTGCACGGGTTTCCTGAACGGAAGTCAAACAACAGGGACTTACACCTGCCCTTCACACACTCCTGGAGGTGATATACATCTTTAGCTGCATGTTTTTGCCAACTTGTCTATGCAACTATTGATATAATATTTATAACATACATTTTCACAAAAACAAATTACATTTGGTTATCTGATCAGAGGCTTTCATGCATCACAAACCATGATTAGGCATATATAGCAGATGAAGAGGGTAAAAATGTCATAGAAAGCTGTGTATTAAGAGGTTGTACACGTGCACAGATACAATCATCTGACAAGGTGATTACCATGGGATTGAAGATTGAGTGGTCTGGTATTTTTAAAAGCCTTCAGAACCATCTGCTCTTAGAATACACTGATATTTTAATGCACCTTCTTATATTAAAAATAAAGCATTAAATTTCCATATACTAGTGTCTCAAGTTTATATTCTTTATGTGCCCTAAAGTCATGCTGGAATTCATAGGAATTTACTCAGAATGTGGTGCAGGCCTTGCTGTATGTATCTGTGTTGAAACTTTAAAACAAACAGAAACATAAGAATAACAATATATGTGTAAATTTTCACTTTCATCACCAGGTTGATATGAATAGTTGGTCATTAGTTAACGGTGATATTAAAACTGGCATTTCTGATAAGCACACAGTTCCTGGAGGCTTGCTAGAAGGCTTCAATCCTATTAGTCAGATGCTGCAAAAGTTTTTTTTAATTATCTCTGAGTCGAACTCTGCCCTCATTGAGCTTCTATGAGTAATTCCAAGATAAGTTTCTAAGGGAAAGATTTGGTCTCTATCTTTTAATTAAGATTATGTTTAGATAGAAGATAAGCCAAGAGGGCTGCAAGTCTTTTTTTTATAGTACCCAACATCTTTCCTACTTGACCATTCCTAGGTCACAGACTTACCTCCTCCCTCTCAGTCAACAAGCTTCATGATTCAGAATTTAACTGACATCCTTCACATTTCACCCACTGCCTTGTGCTTGCCCCCACTGATATACTCTGTGGACCTGGAGAAGAAGAAAAGATCGCAAAAGAGCCATGGGCAAGGTCTATACCCCAACTTAGTAGTGTCAAAGTCAAAAAAGCGAGGGAGAGGGGATGTCAGGACAGCATGCTGGAGGACAACCAGGAGAGGTGTATCAGCTACTGTGCTTTATAAACTATCAGAAATCCTTTTGCCACTGTGGATTGCAAAAACGGCAGTGCTGCCAATGTTTACAGGCTTCTGGCATCCTGACCAAAAATCTTTTTGCTACATCATAGATATGTGCAATAGTATTTGTTTTTCTCTAACTAGCAGGGAGATTTTGTCTAGATGAGAGACAAGGGGATGAGCATGCACTTGCACATTAAGATTATAGCTAGGGCTGAGCTAGATAAAAAAAGGAGACACTCTTTTGTGGTGGTAGGGTAGTAGATAGGGGTAGTAAAGGGGAGAGGGGGACAATGCCTTCTAGATCACAAACCTAACCAATAGTAATGTATTATTTTCTAGTCAATATAATTTCTTGACAGGGTAACATACCCTTACGCATGGTACTAGATAAATATCCACCTTATCCACAGCTTTTGGAATTTGCCTGTATGAAAAGATGGGACATCATCTTTCTCTGGATACAGGTCTTGTGCTTCACCACAGAATTCTGTATAACAATCCTCTTTTGCTATGCTGAAGCTTATAGCTAATGGGAGTTGAAGACATTAATGAAGACATTTTCTCATCTAAATGAGGTTAAAGCATGTTGGTAGTAAAGGTAAATGTATTCTTGTATGTTTTGTTAGTCTTCCAGGCTCTGTGCTGTCATGTCTCTGAATGCTGAGCTCAAAAGCTACATTGGGAGCATAAGACTGTAGACTATGTAGTTACACCTGTCTCAAGGGTGAGATTAAATGTGCCCTGGATTTTCCTATTGGTGTATGTCTTTCATGGATCAGGGCTAGATGGGCAGTGTGTCAATTGCAACTTCATCTGAAGAGTATCAAATGGCAGTTCAGTCTAAGCGCTTACAGAAGTAGTCCAGTAACCTTTCAGCAATGCAACAGAAAACTCAAAACTAAAAAGTCCAGTATTTTCACTTTGGGAATATTTGAATAGAAGGGATCATTTAATTCTTCTATTGATGGTCATTTTCTTGGTTTTGCAAGCAATAGAAGTAGTTTTGCATCATCCCTTTCTAAGAAGGCAAGTGCTATGTTCTATGGTCAAGGCTAGTCAACTGAGCTAGTACCTCTTCAGGGTGAAGGTACCGGTGGAAGAAACTTAAAATGAACACTGTTCAGTTGAGGTTCATTGTTCTCCTGAGAGACACAGGATGGCATGGCAGTGAGGAAAATAGCCTTGAAAAATCCAAACACAGCTTTCTACTCCACCCTGGCTTCTGTGTGATCTGAGGTGAGTCTCTGAGAGCAGACACAGCACCTCCATTCTTCACTGAATGGAGGTTCAGGGAAAATTTGGCTGTTCACATAGAAATGGAGAAGTGCAGAAGTGGGGAAGTGGCAATCCTGAGAGCAGCTGCAAGTAGGAGCACTGCTCGACTGCTGACTCACATAGACCTGTTCTGCTCCTGAGGCAGAACCCTGCACTGGCTCTCAGTTCTTTCATCTGTGAAAAGGCATAAGAGAATTGTTCTGCCTCACAGATATGAAATTTGGATAATTACAGGTACGAGACAATGAAATATTATGCTAATAGAAGTTCCTCAGACATAGAGTTGTTGCTCTGTCAAGGCTTATGTGATTTTCTTCAGCTTGTCGTGTTCCACAGAATTCCATACAGCAGGGATATGATTTTCTTAAACTCTATGAGGTAGTGCTAGAGCTCTAGTTGTTTTATTTTCTATGATGTTCTATAAGGCTTTTCTATAAAGGATCAAAGCATGTTTATAGACTTACTTATCACATCCTTCTTTCTTCTTCTTTTCTCCTTTGAAATCCAACATACTCTTCCATGGAGTATTCTGATAAGCAGCAGAAAAAGTCATCTGTGTTGGTCCTAGTTTTACATAATTGAGGCTTTAGAGTTGCAGTGCGTCACTTTTCTGTGGGGTAAAAAAGTGAGTCATCCTACAGTGAGGGCAACACTCCCTACAATAAGATCTTAAGTCCTAAGCTAGCAGGTTTCCAGAGGGAAACTGAACTGTTTAGCTCCCAGATCCTTCCCAATAATTTATACCAAAAGACGGAACTCAGGTTAATATATGAGTTTCTTCTCATCTTCTGTGTCATTTTCCTGAAGTGGCTGCAATACTAAATTAATTTTTTTGGACCTGAGTTCATACCGCACATTGAATTTCTCTTTTGCACTTGATAAGAGCCCAGTGGTTCTAGCACACTTCAGAAGGGATTTCAAATCCTGTAAAACAACTCACATTTTTATGTATCAAAGACTGACATTTTTTTTTTCCAGGGCTGTACAAGATCACAGTACCAACACAAGTCTGTCTGTCTGTATCACTTTCATCTGTTTCTGAATTGCTGATGAAGGCTACATGGGCCTCAAAGCTTGCCAAGGGTTCCCTTCAACTGTATTTGCACAACCTGCATTAATTCTCCTCCAGAAATCCCAAAGTGCCCTGTTCCTTCTTAAAATTGCCTTAAAGGGAAAAGAGAATTTCTCTTGGCAATGGGGCTGAGATCTGAGAAGTGCAGTAGCAATGTGAAGGACCCGAGGCTCTTGCTTTGCAAAATATTATAAGGAAATGCACAATCTGAGGAGATGTTTACAGGTGAAATTCACCTTTTTGGTCTTCTCCAGATGATATTAAATCTCCCTGTAAAATGCTGTCTGCTTAGGAAACTTTTAACACTACTCTTTATAGTGTAATATCCTAGAATGACAGTTTCACACTGGAAAACCACAATAATCCCCAAATGTGCAACTTTACATATAAACCACTCATATTGTTGCAACATTGTCATTTTCTCCCTCCTCTTTCTGCTTATCCTGCTTAGCTATAGACTTTCTAGTAATCCATCTTCTATAGGAAGAGGGGCAAAAGATATCCTCCTTTCTAAAGATGTCTCTGCACCTGAGGTGGACTCGAGGTGATGTCTGTTTTATCCCACAATATTGTATGTTCACACTCCATCAGGGCACTTTCAGACCTCAGTGCTTACATGAGATGTACAGCAGTCTGTTTGCAACAGCAATCTGATGTATGCATACTCAGCCCTTCTGTTGAGGTTAAAATCTAGCTGTGTTAAATGCTCTATCTGTTTCTGTGTCGGTCCCTGTCTTTAGCTGTGTCTTCTCGCTCGGCATGCAATGTCTGTTGCATTTTCTGTGTTGAAGCTGGTCTTCTTCCTAAAGCGTTGGTGACTGAAGGGACTGCAAGAAGGATCAACTAGCAATGATTCAGAATTGAGCAGAAAGGAATGTTTGACCCTTAAAAATTGTTTATTTATTTATTTATTTTCATGAGGGATGATCCACTAACAGTTAACAGCAGATTTGCTCCTTATTTATTATGTCTGCAAAAGTAAGATGGTTCCTGGCACTCACGTGGGAAATGCCAAATCACATCAAAATCCTTTCCTAGGGTCTCCTTGTCTAGGAACATATGTACATTAGTGACCAGGAAAGATACTACAGGGTGAAGAGAAAAGAAAATCGTAGCTCTGTAGTAAACTGTTAGTGGTGGAGAAAATTCTCCCGAGTGAGATTTCTCTTCCTAATTAAAAATTCTTTATTGAGGACAGAGGGAAAGAATTAAGGTATTTCCAGAATGCAGTTAATTCTCTACACACATTATATAAGAAGTGTTCATGAAACTCTGTATCCTCTGTGAAAACAGAATGTGAAGAACCAAGAAGGTATACAGGATTGATCTCCCACAAAAATCCATGCACTTACTCCGGGATATAACTTGCTAGACCAGAGATTGGGGCGCTCACCTAGGAGAGAGGTGTTCTGGGTTCCAGTGCCTGTGCTGAGGACTACTATTGTATTTTACCCTAGGGAAGCTTTGTGATTAACGGAGAATAAAGACCATCTCTCCCTAAGTGACAGCCCAGAGCTGCTTTTTCTTGCTGGCCTAATGAATCCTGTTGTTTCTATCTAAAGTAGTCCAGAGTATGGGCTACATCTCTCATATAGGACAGAAGGAATATGAGTTTGCTTTCCCTCACACAGAGGAGACATATTTAAACCCATGTTTTCTAGGTCTCAGGTAAGTACATTATTTGTCCTGTATTAAGGAGTGACCCCTCTTTAACTTCCACAATATTGGGGAGAGCTGGTTACCTTTAGGGGATGACCCCAGGTTACCTGTCCCAGGCAAGATGAGGTACCTTACTTTCAGAAAGGAGTGGGATTTAAAAATAGGCCCGTCTTCAGCTTTCCCTGATGGATAGCATCTGATATCTCCTTAGCTCACTAAAATGGCCATTTTGGGTCCATCTCAAGATGTCTACAAAGGATGATAGGCAGAATCTGAGTTTATCCCAAGCACCAAAAAATAAGGATTTGGTTTTTATTTGGCACTGTATCTAAAGCTTATAATAATTTTGCTTCAAGATTAAATGATCTAAAAGGCTGAAGGATCTCTGAATGGCACATAGTAGCCCTTTGCTTAGAGATCTGGTCTGGAGTGTCTGAAAAACTGAGTGTAGGGCTATCCAAGGAGACTGGCAAGGTCTGGAAGCACCAAGTGTGTTAACATGGGTCTTTGGCTGACTGATCTTTGCCTTGTGGCAGAACCCCTTACCTTCTGTATTGTCACCTTAATACAGCTATTGGCTTCTTGAAAACTATCCTACTTGTGCCGTATCCTACATTTTAGTGGTTGGGGCAGGGATGGCCATGTTACACACTAGGCCTGCCATGTGGCATTTTCTACTGCAGGTTGTGTTGTCATTGTTCCTGGTCACTCACCCGCTCCCTGCTTTGTGCCAACTCACACAGCTCCCCAAAGTGGCATGGAGAGCTGTAGTGATGTACACTGGGTTCCTGATTTATAGTTTGGTTCTTTCTTGATATTGGCTTCAGTTCAGGGTAATGTCATCAAAACAGTACAAATCAGAAGGAATTCTGCTCCACATATCCTAAGGATGCTTCAGATTACTGAATAAGCCAAACAGGAGAGCCATGTATCTTCAGAATTAAAAACAGGGAATGTTTTCCTTTCTCTCTGCAGCCCTTTTCTTTTCCTTCTTGATTTTTTTTTGTCTGAAAACAAAGTAATTAATAACATGGGGGACATGTGTTTGTTGTGGCATGGTGACAGAAAAGATGCCAGAGCCCTGCAATAAATTATTTCTCTGAAATGTTAAATATCCAGACAACTAACTGTCAGGGATTTTCCATGCACAGATGGGAGCTGTAGAAGAGCAGATCTGTGGGGTCTGAATCTCATGCAACACAAAAGGAGTCCTTTCATGTTACATGAAAACACCCTGCAGTGTTTGAAATTAATTCCTTTGGATCAGGGGGAATCAATTTTGGTCAAATAGCCTTCAATCAAATGAGCAACGGTTTTGTTAAAAATCTTGTTGTCAGTCTTGAAGAGAGAAGTTGATCTGGATAAGCTGTGCTGAGCTTCCTTTCGCTCCCTCACTACTCATGGCTTGAGAAAACTCTTCAGGAAAATATCCCATGCAGCATATCATGTCTCATCACGTCTAATTCACTGAGCTACCCAATGTAATCTTAACTTGTACGTTAATGTTGAAATAAACATAAGCGTAATTTCCTATTGTTTTATTATTTTCTTCCTCTGTACCTGTACCTCATGTAAGCTTAAAGACAACCGTATTTTTCCTTCATCTATCATTAATATGCATTATGTTCAGGATTACATTTTGGAGTCTGGGTTGGGTAAAGCTGGGGGGTTCTCTCTTGCAAATCTGATTGACTGGGGGAGCTGGGGGTTGTTAATTCTCTAAAATTCAAAATCAGGCATAATGCAATTCTGCATTGTGCAATCTCTTTATTAGATCAGATTTTGATGGGGCATTAGATAAAAAAGACGCCCTTGTGGTGTGTGAAGTTTGAGTGGAGAGGAAGAAAGAATTGCTTCCATTTAATTGTCATGAATGTTATATGCCTTTTGTGTGCTGGTCTTCTATTAGATCCAGTGAGGCTTGCATTGGATAATAAGGAAGGGATTAGGTGAGCGAGAAGTTGATTATTCAACAATTCCCCAGAAAAAAATTCTGAAGCAAATTCAGGTGATAAACACCATATGTGTAGGAAATAAGAATCTGTGAATGTATATGCTAAATATCTCATACATGTGTGTACAATTTGTTCTCCAAGTCAGAGACTTCAAATAATTTTCAGGGGACTTGCTTACTCAAAATTTAGAGCACGCCCTGATGAAACATAGGTTTTCTGCAATGGTTCTAAGGGGACCAGGTGCCGTTGGAAAGTGGCACAGTCTGGACAAGTTGCACTAGAGTATGCAGCTCATGACATACTGTCCTCATGGGTCACTGAAAATGTATTTCCAGGCAGGCCCAAGGCTCTTCTCCCGCATTGCCCTTGCTGCTGCTCTTAACAAGGGATACTTTAATCACCCCGATTAGCACAAGGCAGCAGTTAAGGAATGGTTTCCAGCGTTTGGGGAAAGGTGGTTTCTCTTAAGTTCACGTACACACTTTGAGCCTCCTGACAATGAGGTAAGGGTAAGGTACGATTGTTTGCTGTGCTAACACCATCTTTCCCTTCCTTTTCATGCTTTTATTTGTTTGAGTTTTATAAATTTTAAGATTTTAGGCTCTTACAATGTGCTTGTTTTGAGTCTAGTCTAGCAACAGCAGGGCTGTGATTAGGGGTATTTATGATAGACTAGATGCATGACACTATTATAAGGTATATAGTAAAGAGGGATGCTGCATGAAATTCCCACATGACAGAAAATAACTGCCAACAGGACAAGAGGAAATGGCCTCAAGTTGTGCCAGGGAAGGTTCTGTTTGGATAATAGAAAAAAATTCTACATGAAAAGAGTGGTGAAGCACTGAAACAGGCTGCCAGGGAAGTAGTGGAGTCGTTGTCCCTAGCAGTATTCAAAAAATGCGTAGATGAAGCACTTAGGGACATGATTTAGCAGGCATGATGTTGAAGGGTTTACAGTTGAACTTGATGATCTTGAAAGTCTTTCCCAACCATAATAATGATTCTATGATTCTACATAGTGCTACTATATAGGTGCTACTACAACTTAGAATCATAGAATGCTACTGCCACTGCTTCCTTCTTTGGCTCGTTTTTTAGTTCCATTTTTACTTCAGCTCATAATAAAAGAAATATCTTGGGGGCAGGGTCTATAGTTGCTATCTGTAATGCTCTTGCAGAAAGGATAGCTTTATTTGTCCTGATGGATATCCACAACAAATGAATGTCCCAAACATTTTCTTTGAAATCCTGCCATGTTCTTCCAGAACTAGGTTGTGTGGTCATCTAGTATAAGGCAAATAATGACCCTCCTGAAGAGATTATGTTTAATTATGTTAATTATACATAAGAGGTTATATTTTATCCAAGTGTCTAGCAAATGGAAGAACCATGTTTTCTGTGCTGATTTCAGGTAGATGTGAAATAGAGATTCAAGGACTCCCTTTTTGTTTGTTTGTTTCCATGCACTTAGCTAGCCGTGTGTGATGGTGAGAGCAGGGATAACCCTTACCTCAGAGGGATGTGTATTCCGTTCATCACTCCTCTGCCTTGGTTGGCATGTGCTGCTGTTGGACCCAGCGTGTGAGCCTGTCTGCCAAGCCAGCCTGCCACATGGCAGCATATCCCATTCTCAATTAGGAAGTGTTAGTGAAATTAATAGCATTGACATAGCTGCATGGCCAAGTGCCGTTCAAAAGTTCAGCCTGTGAATGCTTCCAGATTTTGCCGAAGGGCAAAATAGCAGCTTTTGATCTAACCCTGGGAAGGGATGACGAGCAGCATGCGCTATGCAAGCATGAAGTAACAAGTATGTGAGGTTCTTTGAGAATGCATATGGAGAAGTCTGCTTGAGCAGATACTATAAAAGCACAGAACAGCACAAGATTTTGGTGACAGGACTCTTTGAGGAACGGTTGGAGGAAGCACTGTTGCCCTCAGGCAGCTCTGATTTTGTCCAGCCACAGTCACCCAGGCCCTGGGCTCCACTCTGGCTGGGGAAGGTAGACTCAAAGACGACTTGGTAAAAACGTCTTGGTAAAAAAGCTAGGCATCCTGCCAAATTCATGCTGGGAAAGGTGTTTTTTACCTGTGTGATATCTCTTGACCCTGCGCAGAGACTTTCAGCTCATATCTGCTCTGGATAGTGGGTATGTTATAAGCATTCACCTTCAGTCCTCACCTGTTATATTTAAAGGAATGAGAAAAGGCATTAGCCTAACCACAAACTGGCTCTGGAGAAATTCCTGCCCCAAGTCTCTTCCCAGACATCCACCAGGTCGTGTTCATGTATGGTGCTGTCTTTTCTATGTAGCAGGACACTCAGCTCAGTCCTAGAGCTTGGCTGTTGCACAAGGATTCTTTTTTTAGACTTCCCAAAGCAATTTGCAACAAGGGTGTCCATATTGACTCAGTTTTACAGGCCAAATTGCTAAGGGTCCAGCAGTGCAGCAGAGGCAGAGACCTGCTCTCCTCTCCCTTGTGCCCCAGTTTCTGCAGTATTCAGGTAAAACAGAGAGAAACTGGAGGAGGCTGAAGGAGGGACACTGGAATTGCCAAGTGGATTATGGGTTTGTGCATACTAGCAGCTAAGTGTGGACCCAAGCCCATCCAGGAACGTCAAGAGCTATCTGGAGAGGGGAGAGTCCAGCCACCCTTTGGGTCTGCAGCACAAGCTCTCGGCAGCCACGTGTCCAGAAAACGGAGGTGTCAGATGGCACATACTGCTTCAGCCAGGGCTCAAAACAGCGCTTCAATGAAACGTGCAGACAAATGACTCAGAGGAGCTAAAGGAAAAGATGAGAATTTTAATGCCTAGAATCGCTGCTCCACCAGCCCCCCTTTCCCCCATTCATCAATCCTGTGTGTTTGCTTAAAAGGGGTGGACTTGGGCCCACCTTGGAGAGCACTTGCAAACCAGCCCTCTGCCCAACCCCCCCACTACTGCTTTTTATTGCCTCGCTTCTACCTGTAATGAAAAAGATCTCCACCACGGTCAGACTTTGTGCTGTTTGATTTAAGCGTGGCTCACGCTGATGAGGGCTTACCGAAGGCCTTTTGTGGGGGGTTTAACGCTACAGCTGCCAGAGCAAAAAGAAAGAACTCGACAGACTAAGCAAAATGGTCTAAATACTAATAAGGTCATTGGAAGGAGTGGAAATGGGGAAGCCCACAATCCAGGTAATTAAGTTGTAAAGCCCACAGGGGAAGGGCTGTCACCGAGTCATCTGATGTGGGATGAAGACCAAAGCTCAGTGTGATTCTTTGTCTCTTAATCCCCTCCTCCACTCCCCAGCACGTTCTTATTTCCCTATAAAGTCTTTATACAAAAGGTGGAAAAAAAATGATTAGGGGAAAAAAAAAATGAAGGATAAATCTTGTAATTCAGAGCACTGAACAGCTGGTAGTTTAAAGCACAGAACAGCAGCTTAGTGATTAATTTACCTCCTTAAAATGCTGAACAATACAATGCAATAAAATATAAAATTTTATTTTGTATGGCCTCCTTCAAACCGACTGTATCCTGGAGTGCTTTCTAAAGTTAAAGCACAGCTACAGAGTTGAATAATCAGCAATGCAGAAGGGAGAGGTATAACAACGGAAGTGCAAGCCATGAAAAGAGCCGCGCTTCGGGAACCCCCCTTTGGTCCGTTTAATTTTAGAGAAATAAAATAGCCTTTGCATTTTTGATAGTTTTTTTTTTACACAGCGAGGGATATTTGCTTCGCATGCCCTTGCCCTCTCCTTCCATCTTACACAAGCATCTCTGCGCTGTCGGCTCTCCCTCGTGGCACTCGTGTGCAGCTGAGGTGGCTGCAGGCTCTCGCACTCTGGATAGCTGCCAGCGCTCCGCTCTGCCTCTCCCCCCGGCTCCGGATTAAGTGTTACCTGAGGTGACTGCTCGTCTTGGCCCCACCACCGAAAGGGATGCTGCCCTGCCATCCCCTTGCCCCGCAGCAGCAACCTGCCCTCTATTTGCACCTGCAATTTGTGACCTTCCCGGCGCCGCTGAGGGATGAAGTCCAGTCCTCTTGGACAGAGAGCTGTGACTGACGTGCCAGCGAACAGGACTGCGTGCGTGCCTCTGCGTGTGTGTGTGCGTGGGCAGAGGGGAGAGATAAGAAAGTGGAGGGGAAATCAGTCGGATAATGATTGTGGTTAGGGGGAGAATTGCATTAGCTTATGTGGGCAAATTCATCCCTGGCGTAACATCACTGAGCTCACAGAGACGGCATCGAACATTCATTTTTACCCACAAAAAGAAGAGCCAGATCCCCCTCATTTGCAAATGCAACACAAAGCAAAGGCTTGGAGAGTCCTTTATGGGGAGAGAGGCCCCCTTTCTGGGGCTCTGCATGTTCTGGGAAGCCTTCACATCTGCAGTATTCAGGTTTCCCAAAGTAATGCTCTGTGTTTTTCCTCTTCCACCGAGTAATAATAAGGGAGTTAGCAGGCAGATGCTAAAGCCACTCATACTGCATTTAGTACTTCAGAATAATGAATAGATTTAAATGCTGTTTCAAGGCTGCTCCTTTTTCAAACAATGACACGGGTAATGTTCCCAACTCCTTTGACTTTGCCATTGTCTTTTTCAAGCAGCAAAATGTAACAATTAGCCTTGCCGAGGCGGGCAGAGGGGAAATGTTGTTTGTAAGCAATTTCAGGAGAAGTCCTGATGTCTTTCATGGGGAGAAGCGTATGCTGACAAACTCTCTGTCGAGCTGGTCTCTGCCGGTGGCAGTGCTGCGAGTTTACCCCCATGTAATTTGGGAGGCAAGCTCCCGACTTCAGCAGTGTGGTTTCTTCCCCCCGGGCTCTCGCCCCAGTGCGGATGAGCTCAGACTGCGATCCTGAGGCCGCCCAGCAAGGCTGCTGGCTTGACACACAGCAGAGAATGGCTCTGCAATCTTCTGTATTCAGCCCCAAAATCCTGACAAATCTCATGGCAGGGTTTTGAAGGTCACCCTCCCTAGAGCAATGCATACAATAGGGCAACCTGCAGCTGAAAAGGCACCTTGTGCTTTGCAAAACCTGCCTGGCGTTCACCTCTTTTGCTCTTGCTCTCTCTCCCCCTCCGCCAGCCGATCTTCAATACGGCTCTAATTCAGACTGCCTTGCAGCGAGAGAAGTCACGTTAGGCGATGCAAGGAGGCTCGCGGCGCCTTCAAGCATGATAAGCTTGCGATTGCTTTCCCGGAGCTCTAAGGAGCCCGTGTAGGATGGGCATGATGGAGAGCTGCTATAAGCGAGCGGCAGCGGGGAGAAGGGGCTCGCCTGGCTCCCCTTGCTGGAATGCAGAGGGACAAGGATCACACTAGGTACATTCGCGTTGGGATACCATTCTTTCCAACGCTGCCTTTCTGGCCTCGGATAACGGGGAATGAAGCCTCCCCCTAAACCTTCCTCTCAGACACCTCCCTCCCAAAACCCCAGGGCCATGCGGAGCAGTGAGCGATGCTTTATCGCGCCCCTGCCTGCACCACACTGAAAGGTTGCTGCAGAGGTGGGACATTTTAATGATTCGTCGGCGCCAAACAGCGCTTATCTCTTTAAGAAATGGAAATGAGGCCTAATTACCATATACTGGTTGCAATTAGCATATAAGTCCCGTTCTGGGACCTGGAGGAAGGAAAAGGACCGAGCAGCAACTTAATGGGATTTTATTAGGCGAAATTAGCCACCACTGAACAGTCATAAAAATATCTAAATTATTAGTAGCACTGCAATTTATTGTGAGCTCTTCCTGGGCACGCTGATATCTCTTGGATCTGCATCGCTCCTGCTAATCACAAAAACAAACTGTAGGACAAGCATAATCCATCTGCCGTGTGTTGCTATGCTATAGCAGGCACAATATGACGGGTTTATACAGATATATGCGCATGTATGCGTGTGCACCTTGGGTGGAGG
The DNA here is from genome assembly GCF_003342845.1 of Nothoprocta perdicaria. Lineage (NCBI taxonomy): Eukaryota > Metazoa > Chordata > Aves > Tinamiformes > Tinamidae > Nothoprocta > Nothoprocta perdicaria. Next base: position 4,245,816 of record NW_020455743.1, read on the forward strand.
GGTACGTTTTTGCCCGTGCGAAAATGTTATGGGTTTTTTGAGTTATGTTAATGGGATACATTTGAGCGAAAAATGACAACCTTATCCCTAGAGAAATGATTCCAACGATGATGCTGGGGGGGAGGAGAGGGGGCTGAAGCGCAGAGCTTTTGTTGAGTCAGAATGAAATGCAAAACCCCCATAGTGACGGCAATCACCAGCATTCATAGTCCACAAGAAAGGCCCTTCTCTATAAGGCAGCAATCCCTGGAGACAAGAGGGATAAAGAAACCCCAAATATGTGTATTTTTTAATAGTTTCCTTCTTTCCTTCATCCTCACACAGCTTGGATGCTCTTTTTAATGAGCGCTGCCTGCACCTACGATGGGGCCCAGTTGACTCTCCATCTTTAATGGTGCCCAGCTGGGGGTGGACACTGGAGACGAGGTGCTGGAGAATGAGCATTTTTAATTTGCAGAGGAAGATCAGGCAGACTGACCAAGGAGAAGGTCTAACAGAAAGTTACTGCAAAGGCAGGAAAATGATCCTAGCAGTAAGAATGACCACACTGCTGTAGCTAAGGCACCTTGCTCAGCATTCAAAGAAATAAAACTGTTCCTGCAAGCCGTGTTTTATAGGACACTTATCCAAGTGGGACTTATAGGACCTGCAGAAACGTAGCTAAGCAGCAAGGGTGGGTGCTGTGGCATTGGGATGACACCAAGGATTATCCTTCTTGTCACTTTAAGAGATGATACAGGGTTATCTCAAACAGTGCCAGGACCAGCTTCAGCTGCTGTCACTTGGTCATGGCTCTGTTTTGCTCCAAGGAGGGCCAAGAGACACCTGGGGAGAGCGATGTAACGTGCTCTTTAGGGGTCAGGCTCCTTGTGTTAATTTACAAATGTTGCATTTTGTGGCATTATAAAGGTAAATAGCTTCATTAAAAGGGCCAGATTTGTCTAAGGTTGGCAAAAAACTGTGTAGACTGATTTAACACAGGCTAATAAGGTAATAAATAAATAAGTAAACAGGTAAAAGTAATTTTAAATGGCTGGCATAGATCACCCTGCCTCCCATTTTAGAGTAGGATTTAGAACAACTTCTGCATTTCATCTGTTTGATATGTTCAGAACATGGTGAGTGTCTCTGAAATGTTGACTGTGGTGCCTGATGAGGAGCCCAATTTACATATTCTCAATTTAATCTAAAGTAGGTGCTAATTGATTACTGCTGAATGTCAGCACGTTCTGATTATCTGTTCAAGATGCTCTGGAAAAGAGAAAAAAAAAACCCACAACCCTGAACAGCAAGTGCTAAAGGGAGAGGAAGTGTATTTAGTATGCCAAAGAAAGATTGTTTACTCTTTTACCTGGATATTACATAAAAGTTTTAATTATCCAGGACTGAGGCTCTTGCATGACTGCTGCTTTGTCATGTCCTTCCGAGGCAAATGATACAGGATTCTCTGGCTTTCTGTTCTCAATGATTTTTCTCAGCCTAGACCTCTCTTCTACAGGCTTTTCTCGTTTCCTCCCAGCTTAGTCCTTTAGGCTTTAACCCTGAATTGCCTTTTGCTGCCTTCAAAGGCACAATGTGAGCTCAGAGGAGGCAGGTCAATCTTATTATGAATATGACAATCACAGAATCACAGAATCACAGAATCACAGAATCACAGAATGGTTGAGGTTGGAAGGGGTCTCTAGAGATCATCTAGTCCAACCCCCTGCTCCAGCAGGGACACCCAGAGCACAGGGTACAGGGCGGCATCCAGGTGGGTTTGGAAGATCTCCAGAGAAGGAGACACCACAGCCTCCCTGGGCAGCTTGTGCCAGGGCTCTGGCACCCTCACAGTGAAGAAGTTCCTCCTCACATGGAGATGGAGCTGCCTGTGTTGCAACTTGTGTCCATTACCCCTTGACCTGTGGACCTGTGTCCATTACCCCTCACCACCAAAAAGAGCTTGGTCTCATCTTCTTTATATTCTCCCCTTGGATATTTGTACATATTGATAAGATCCCCTCTCAATCTTCTCTTCTCCAGAGAAAACAGGCCCAGCTTGCTTTCCTCGTACAATAGATGCTCCAGTTCCTTAATCATCTTCGTCCCTCTCTTCTGGACCCTCTCTAGAAGCTCCACATCCCTCTTATACTGGGGAGCCCAGAACTGCACCCAATACTCCACGTGCGGCCTCACCAGAGCTGAGTAGAGGGGCAGGATCCCCTCCCTTGACCTGCTGGCAACACTCCTCCAGGATCCCATTGGCCTTCTTGGCCATGAGGGCAAACTGCTGACTCATGGTTAACTTGTTGGCAATCAGGACTCCCAAATCACTCTCCACAGAGCTGCTCTCCAGCCGGTCAATCCCCAATCTGTCCTGGTACCTATGGTTATTCCTCCCCACGTGCAGGACCCTGCACTTGCCATTGTTGAATCTCAATTCCTCTCTGCCCAACTCTCTTTGGGCCCCTCTGAATGGCAGCAATGGCAGCATACCCTCTGGGGTATGGGCTACTGCACCCAGTTTGGTATCATCCGCAAACTTGTTCAGGGTGCACTCCGCCACCTCGGCCAAGTCATGGATGAATAAATTGAACAGCACTGGTCCACGTACTGACTCCTGTGGGACACCATCAGACTAGACAACTAGACTTGACACCATTTATGATGACCCTCTGAGCTCTGCCATCCAGCCAGTTCTCAATCCACCTCACTGTCCACTCATCTAACCCACACTTCCTGAGCTTCCCTATGAGGAAGTTATGGGAGAATATGCCATGCTGGGTCTCAGGATCCATGAATTTTGGAGGCAGAAGTTATCAGAGGTTCTGCTCTGAGAGGGAAACATGCTCTGTGTGCAGCATGGGGCAAATCCCATATCTTCTTTAATCTCAGATTCCTCTTTCATCACTTGACTGTCTCTTCTCTGTAGGCAGTTAAGGACCTTCTCTCACTACATATAATTGTATAGCACTTAGCATAAGGAAGCCTTGATATATAACCAGAAATGCCATGGTTGATTTAATACTGGTCAGGCTTCTCCATTTAGCACTTCTGTGCATTGCTTCTTTTGATCCTCAGACCTTGTGCATCGTTTGGGTACTCCCTTTTGCTGAGACCTGATCTTTGGTTTTTTGTTTGTTTGTTTCCGGTGAGCTTTCTTCTCGGCATTGAGCCCAGCTTTAATTTGTTTTCATACTTTACAGCATGCCCGATTCTGTACTTGGAGGTGGGCATCTACCCATTTTTAAACAGATCCCTATGTTCTGCATGAAGAATAAACTGCCATGAACAAAAATAATAAAAAAAAAGAGCCAGATGTAGTGAGGAAATGCTCTCTTACTGTTTCCTTTTTTTCTTTTTCGTTTTCTTTCCTTTTTGTGGCTGGCTACAATTAAGTAGCAAATTGCTGTTTCTTTGGGTCACGGTAGGATTAATCAACAACACTCCAGCGAGGCCATTTTTTCCTGGCTCAGGCTTCGCATGTGGGGCTATTTCCCCAGTAGAAGTGCCTTCCAGTTTAAATCCTGTCATGCAGAAAGCTTTTTCTTCATGTATGCTCCCCTCCTGTGGTTTCCACGGGAGCTCTGCCCTCCAGCTTTTCCAATTCAGCATTCACGGTATGAACTTGAGTGCTTGGGAAACTGCCAGGGGATGGGGAGCTGAGGCAGCAGCCGGTGCTGTATACTAGTGTTGTGTGGCTTTTTTCTTTTTTTTTTGCTTTTGTGCAGTTAATCTCCATTAGATTGCCCAGCTCCTGTTATGCATCTTTGATAGGGATAAAGGATTGAGTAGGAAATGCTGTCATTAAGAAATTTCCTTTTTTTGTTAGTGCTGTTAAGGCCTGAATGCTGTTTAGCCCTGTCAAGCAGTGGCTCTAAAACTATTTAGACTCTCTTTTTATCCCGTAGCACTTTGGCCTTTCCTCTTACGTACATTTCCAATATGTTTTGGGCTACCCCAAACACTTGCCTCCCTGCTTCCAGTTCCTTTGCCTCCCCCGGTTAGGAGAGCAACCCGTACTGTCTATTGCTCAGCAAAAGCATCGCTGCATCCCCAAGCCCAGCCTAGCCTGCTCTGAGGGAAAGCAAGCAGAAATCAGGAATGCCCCCTTTCTTCTCTCTCTTTCCCACTTTTTTTTTTTCTTTCTGATTTTGGCACAGGTAGTACAGTTCATAAGCTATGTAAATCCTTCATAGGAAAGAACAGTTCCTATTTTATCAGAGAGAAAAAGTACTACAGCAAAAATGGGAACATGCTATATATTGTCACCATAAAACACTGCATTAGAAAAATTAATACAAATTTCAATGCCTAGCTGATGATTTCAACAAAATACTAGGCAGGAATTGCTGGAAAACATAATTAATAATTAGTTATTATGCTACAGCTATCACCATAATTAATGTGCAGTGTTTCGCTTCAACAGTTTTTTTCAAAATATTTGATGATTTCTGCTTTCGCTGTGTGAATTTCAGGTGCTGAAAATGAGTTGCTTTGCACGGGCAGCCCTCCTGAATATGCAATGAACGAACCGGCGGCAGCCAGGAGCCCCAGCCAAGACGGGAGATGAGACGGCGAGCTGGGAAACAAAGGTGAAGGAGAGAGGCAATGAAAGCAAAGCTCTTGGCACAATAGCTAAAATACAGATCTCCAGGGACTTAAAGATATTGCATGAACATCAATTTCGCATGCCTATTGTCTGAGCAGTATTAGTGTGCAGAGGCCTCCCCGCCTGCGTCTCTCGGAGCGAGGGGAGCATCACGGCACATCAGGAACCTGCAGCACTGAATTGGCTCCGGCACATGGCAGGGCTTCAAACCAGGCTGCAGCAGCCACCGACGTGGCCACATATCACAAGCAACTTGCATCCCTCTCCCAAATTGTTTCTGTGCATAAAGCAGGTAAGAGTTAGACTGCAGCAGAGACAACCCAGCAGTGGATTTCTTTAGAGGTCTCTTCGGCCATCCGTCAGACTTTGTGGCTGAGAGGTTAGAAGCAGCAGCTTTCTAGAAAATTCTTCAGGAAACAAAGAAAAACCACACAGCTAAAGAATGCAAGTCATGTTTATGCCATTTATAGAGTGCTTATTTTGTCTTTGGGAATCAGACAAAATGCCGGTGGTTCACAGCTTTTTCTGTATGAGATAGCGCACGAGTCAGAAGAGAAGTCCAGCTCCTGTCCTTCCTTCCCTTTCTCCCTCTACATAAAAGTTGACAATTAGTTTTTCCTGCACATACATGAAGGCAGTTACATGCTTTGGCCTCTATGTGAGAGCAATAATTCTCTTAAATTGATGTGTCAGCGAACTAAAACTCAATATTTTTTTCGCACAGTGTATTTTGCAGTCAGAGGACCTTCACTAATCGGAATAAAGCAATTTGGCTCCCTGTCATTGCTCACTGAAAACATATGAGCTGGTTGGCATGTATGGCCTCCTAGATTTATCAGTGTCTCCCATCTAGTGCATGGGAGGTTCAGGGCTGCAGCTCAGAGAGGAGTGAATTTTTATGAATGCTTTTTTCCCCTCCCTCAGAATTCCTAGAGCTAGATTTATTCCTTAGTTTCAGATTTTTTTTTTTTTTTAATTTATTGTCAATATCCTCTTTAGGTCAAATCGAAGTCATATTTTAAATTTTTGATTTGTAGTACTATGTCTTTACTGCTTTGTTCTCTAAAGAAAAACAAAACTACCTCAAATCTGGGAGAGGTACCATTCCCACGCCTCTCCTTTCCCTTTATGCAAGAGCCCTGTGCTATGGACATGTCCTTTCAGTAGGACCTGTATAAAATGGACTAGCTGCATCTTGCATGAGGGTCACCAAGGGCTGGCTTTGTCATGCTGCCTTCAAGGAAGACTTCATCTTCCTCCCAGCTGAGCTTGGGCAGCTCACAGCAGCTCTGTCAAAGTAGACGGGCTAGCCATGTTTTAATAGTCAGTCTTCACAGCTTGATTGCACCATAATATGCCCTTTTTCTCACCGACTGGGTACCCTGCAGTCTCCCCACTTACCCCTGCAGCACCAGAGTTTGCTCTTTGCCAGCTCTTGTTCCCTGCCTGGAGAAGTGATTCTCAGTCTTTGAGTAATGTGAACCACAGAAATGTTTTAGTATCTCACTGGCACCATCTTATCACACTTCTGTGTATAAAGAAGGAACATTCTGGATTAGGTGTTTCAGACATTGGTCACTACTTTACTTTAGGCAGTTACTTTAATGTCATGTGATGAAGAATGCCTGTTTTGGGCCAGTGAAACTCTTTGAATGTTCAGGTGACTCTTGTGCCTTCTCACAATTGAAGTCCATCCAGGAGAAGTCTCCATTTGGGAGAAGAGTCATGGCTGGATTCCTGTCCTTCTCTGGTCATGTGTGCAGCCTAGCACAGGGAGGGAACCCGCACTTTTGGTACCACCATGATGACAATCCTGTCTCTATAGCGATGATATATGTCAATATGTCTGTCCTGTGCTTCCCTTTCAGTGTTTCCCCAGGCCTGACTTGCTGGTCCCAGTGACCAGGGCACAATGTCCTTGTCGTGTCCTGCCTTTGTTCCCCTCTACACTTGGTGCTTTGTGGGAGGAATGCTAAGAGGATTAGTTAATAACCAAAGAAAAATAGCCCAAGCCTTTGGAAGTCCATTTATCCTTTTAATCACACTCTCTCTAATGAGCTATATTTTTCTAACTTATCATTTTCTTTGTTCATTTCCATTAAGGTGTTTTTAACTATTTTAGGTCAAACAATACCCCTTAAATAAGAGGATAGTATTAAGTGCCTTAGCACAAGGAGGGGAAACCACTTTTAAAAACTGAAAGTACTGCTTGACTTCCATTTTCAAAGCATTTAATTTCACCTGGCCCACAATTTTAATATTTTCCAATAAAATAACTAGATGGGGGCACATTAAAATGGTCTCAGTTGAGCTGTTTTAATAAAAGGAGAAAGTTTAAAGAGCTCGGCCATGGATGAAAAGCTATTTAAAGCAGGCGGGTTGGATATTTCTGGCATGGATGCATGAGGTATCTGTCTCCACCTCTAATTAAAAGGTCTTTATTGTTCAGTTCTGCAACATTCCACATGATAGACATATTACAGACTCAGGAGACAGCTGTGTTGTCCTGTGCTGCGCCTCACCCTAGCAAGGTCCTGTACATCTCTGGGTAACCCATCCTGCCTACGCGCCTGGGCAATACACTGGTCCAGTGCGCAGGCCTCACAGTCCCACCTGTCTGGCAGGGCAGTTCCAGCCTCAGAAAGGAAATTCCACTTGTGCTCTTAGTGACCTACCTTTTCCACTAACGCCTGAAAAAGTACACAACCTTTCTGCACCTGTGGACATGGTCTACTTAGACTTCAGTGAGGCCTTTGTCAGTCTCCCACTGCCTTCTCCAGGAGAAGCTGGCAGCTCATTGCTTACACAAGTGTACTCTTCAGTGGGCAAAATACCAGCTGGTGACCGGGCCCAGAGAGTGGGGGGGAATGGAGTTAAATCCAGCTTGTGACTGATCATGAATGGTGTTCTCCAGGAGTCAATGTTGGGGCCACTCCTCTTTAATATCTTTATCAGTGATCTGGATAAGGGGATTGAGTACACCCTCAGCAAATTTGCAAATTTCCAAGCTGGGAGGAAGGGTGGATAGCTGGGAGGAAGGGTGCTTGAGGATAGGAAGGCTCTGCAGAGCCATCTGGACAGCCATTAATGGGCTGAGGCCAACTGTATGAGGTTCAACAAGACCAAGGGCCTGGTCCTGCACTTCTGTCACAACACCCTCATGCAGCACTAAAGGCTTGAGGCAGAGTGGCTAGAGAGTTGCATGGCAGAAAAGGATCTGGGGTTGTTGGTCAACAGCTGACTGAACATGAGTGAGCAGTGTGCCCAGGTGGCCAACGGCATCCTGGCTTGTATCAGGAACAGTGTAGCCATCAGGAACAGGGAAGTGATCGTCCCCCTGTACTTGGCACTGGTGAGGCCGCAACTTGGATCCTGTGTTCAGTTTTGGGCCTCTCGCTGCAAGAAGGGCACGCAGGTGCTGGAGTGTGTCCAAAGGAGGACAACAAAGTTGATGAAGGGGCTGGAGCACAGATCATACGAGGAGCGGCTGAGGGAACTGGCGTTAGTCTGGACAAGAGGAAGCTCAGGGGAGACCTTATTGCTGTTTACAACTACCTGAAAGGAGATTGTAGTGAGATGGGGGTCAATCTCTTCTCCAGAATAACTAACAACAGGACAAGATGAAATGGCCTCAAGGGAGGTTCAGGTTAAATATTAGGAAAAATTTCTACACAGAAAGAGGAGTCAAGCATTGGAACAGACTGCTCAGGGAAGTGGTGGAGTCAGTGTGCCTGACAGTGTTCAAGAAAAATGTTGATGAGGCTCTTAGGGACAAGGTTTAATGGGCATGGTGTTGAGGGGCTTATGGTTGGGCTTGATGATCTTGAAGGTCTTTTCCAACCATAATGATTTTATGATTCTGTGATTCTTCTATGAAGTACAGTGGTCCAGAACTGACAACATCATCAGTGACATAAAGAAGACTTGCTTCCTTCCACAAGCCCTTCCAGATAAAAATCTCCCACTGGCATTTCAGAGGTAAAATTCAGAGTCAGGGAAGGTATAAGTAGAGTTTTAAAGCACAGACATCTCAAAATTCAGAGTCATAGGATTTGCTTGGTAAGGAAGAGAAATTTATGAATGATCATAAAGCTGTACGGAACTCCCCTAAGAATCTGGCAACAAATTTTACTTTCAGTTGAGAGTTTCTTTAGAGAAAGAGAGTTTTGGGAATTCTTCCACAAAATTCCTTCTTCTTGAATGTCAGTGTCCAATGCAAAACATGTTTCTGTTTGTAATTGATTTGACATCTACTGCATGACTTCGTAGAAACAGTGTTAGTATTCTTATATAATGGAATTGCTGTTTAGTAAGAATTCTCTGAGGTCAGTAGCAACATTAGACTTCTTCATATAAAAAAAAAAGAACTAATTAATTCTAGCATCAAATAAAAATGTGGGCAGTTAATTCTTTTAAAATCCATTTCACAGGTAGGTGCTGGAGCAAGTTAGGTAAGTGATCTCATGGCAAGAAAGGTCAAGCAACTTGTGTAAGTCTGTACAATCAAGTAACTGGCACAAGTTGCATGTGCATATATCTAGTCAGTACTTCATCAGCATGTCTATGAAGTTTCTAGGAGACACCATATGAAAAGCTTTCTTAAAGTCAACTGTTCTCCCATCTTCTATTGAGCTAGTCATTTGAGTCACAGAAGACTGCCAGTTGGTCAGACATGATTTCTCGTTCATAAATCTGTGCTGACTACTCCCAGTCACTCTCTTGCCCTTAAAATGTTAGGAAAGAGTTTCTAGGATTGTTTGCTCCATCAGAGATTGAGGTGAGACTCACCGCTGTTTGCCTTCCACTCTCCTCTCGGGATACTGAGCTGCATAATCTTATTGTTATTGCAGCCAAGGTTGCTCCCAACCTTCATATACAAGGCCAGTCCTTTCTTGTTTGTAACTATAAGGTCCAGCACAACACCTACCCTTGCACTTCGTTAATCAGGAAGTTGTCATCAAAGCATTCCAGAAATCTCCTGGATTGCTTGTGCCCTGCTGTGTTGCCCATCAGGCAGATATAAGGTTGCCCATGAGGACCAAAACTTGTAAACATAAGAGTTCTTTCAGGTGTCTGAAGAAAGGCTTTTTCTACCACTTCTTCCTCATCAGGCAGTCTATTGTAGACACCCACCACAAGGTTACCGGTGTTGGTTGCCCATTAATCCTGACCCATAAATTCTTGGATTGGCTCAATTTCCCCCCCTAAGACAAAGCTCCACATGTTCCAGCTGCTCTTTTGCATAAGGGGAAAGAACATCTCTGTCCTCACCATCGCAGCCTGCTTTTCTTAGAGAGTTTGTATGCGTCCACTGTGGCACTCTGGTTGTGTGAGTGATCCCAATGAGACTGTAGCTTTGCAACTGCATGCAGGCTCTAATTGCTCCTGTTCGCTCTCTGTGCTGCAAGTATTAGCATGCAGGTAGTTCAGAGAGGCACCCAGTTGTGCTGTTTTCCAACAAAAGGCATGAGAACATAATGCTTTCCGGTGGACACTTCATTATTTGTGGTTGAAATGGGCCCCTGGTAGCAGTGTTATACTGATTTTGAGATCTCTCCTGTCCACAACACCTTGCAGCCTTCGCTTGCTATCCCAAACCAGTAGTTACTCAGCTGCCTGTGGGTCGTTATCCTCCTCCCTTGAGGTTTCTAGGTGACAGCTCTCCTCCCCAGATTGGCTAGTCTGGCAAAGATGCTTTTACCCCACCATTCATGTGGATTCTGTTTCTTCTTAGTAGTCAGGCCTTTGATCACTCACCCCTTCCTGCTGCTGCTGTGTGGCTCAGTCTCAACCAGCTTGCATGTTTCACTGGGCACAGCTCCCAGCCTCTCCTTTGCTACTGGGGTACTGACCCTCTTCTGCAGTTTCAGATCTACAGGTGGAGCAGAGCCCTTCCTTCTGCTGCCCAAAGTCACAAATGTCCAGACGTTGTTATGGCACTCTCCAGTTCCTAAGACCATAATCACAGATTCTACCTTCTTCTCTTCCTTCAGTATAGTTGGGAGTTCCTGCTCTTCAACCTGCAGAGGTCCGCTCTTCATCATCTCCAATGTTGTGCAGCCTGCTGACCTCCTCCCGCATCTCCTTTACTTATGAACAGAGATCCTCCAACAGCACAGGCATCCTGCGAGCAAGGCCCTGCTGCCCCAGGTTCAATGAGAGGCCACAGGCACCTCTGCAGCCCCAGATGTGCGGAGCTCCCACTGTGTCAAGGCCTCCGATATGTCAGTGGTAGCTGCAGGTTCCCTGGGGGGTGCTGGGCACTGTGCCCTGCAGTGTGTCACCAGAGATGCAGAGTGTGGAGACACTGTCCTAAGCAGAGTTTCTGCCCCTTTTCTGTGCACCCAGATTCCAGGCTGAGATCTCCATGGGATCACAGTGACAAGCAGTGTGATTGAACCGTGAAATGCAACTTTGACATCATGGAGCCCTTCATGTTCTTGTTCCATATTCCTGCGTGTGTTAGTTCTTTGCTCCATTTAGTGATGTGAAATGTAGGAAAGGAAGTGCTTTGAGTAAGTCCCAGGGGCTTCAGAACAGAACGAGGAATATATCTGAGAAACAGAGAATATCAGAGCAGAGAAGAGTTATCAGAATGAGAGACCTCAAGCTGAGTGACTGAGAGTTGACATTCCTTCTATTTATTTATAAAATTTGTAACTGTGGAAATTAGCCTTAGAAGCTGTAGACCCATTACTGTTAGTTTTATCGTCCTTCTAAGACATACCCCGAGGCATTCCTGGAGATTGAATCCTATTGTACTTCGCAATAAGCCTATAATTGATTATGCTATGGAGCTTTAATATGGATTGAGAAATGGAATCCAGAGTAAATACATTCAAAATTTTGCTAGCAGGCCAAATTTAAAACTGATTTTCTGAACCTACCAGGATTATTCCTCTTCAGTTAATGATTTAATTTGAACTAGCCATCTTGAGAGGTGTGAGTCCAGCCTGCCTGCTTCCTGAGCTTCTTTAAAGTTTATCCTGTCTACTGCACTTCTCATTTTGTAAAGAAAAAAATTAGATTCTAACATGATTCATTGCAGGGCATTTTAAGTCCTGCCTGGCACTTCCTCCTGTAATGCTTCAGGTGTCTGTAAACAGTGCCCTCAGCTGCAAATTTGCTGATTCACTTCATTTCTGAAAAACTAGTAAATTAAACCATATTCCCACAAATAATGAAGAACTGAGTGATGGGGGGTGGTGATAGCTTGTCTTCATATTTCTCAGCTTGAAAGATAGCCCACATGGCTTCCTGGTCTACTATAGATGCTATAGATGGTTCTTTCACTTCACTCATTTGTTAGAAATGTTTCCCTTATGAAAGAAACTTGTTCATTTTACTCATTACTGAGAGATTGCAGGGTTGTTGGTCTCTGCTCTCCCTTTCATTAGAAAGGTTCTTTATTTCTGCCAATTGCTAAGGACCATCTCATTCCCTTTGATATGCAGGTTGCTCTCGCTGACTCTAGCTAATTCCATGGTTTAAAGTAGGCTAACCGGTAGAAAATGAAGTTTCTTACAATATGTCATTTGTTATCTAGGAAGCACTATAAACAGGCCTTGCAACCCCAAGAACTGGGATGCAAGCAAATTAAATATTCTTCAGAAATTACAGAATTAGCACTGTTTTCTGACCATATTAAATCCTGGGTTTGTTTCTGTACTTCAAACCTCTAAGGCAAAATTTTCTTGTGAGATTCTGTCTTAGCAAGTGGTTTAGACTTTCTTTTTTATTCACAATATACATTTATTTGAAAGTATTCCTTGTAAAACCTTGTTATTATCTGTACAGAGTCTTAAGGGAAAAAATGTTTACTATTTCTCATTTCGAAAAGAACTCTCTCTTTCTTTCTAGCTTTCCTTCTCTCTCTAGCTCATGAATAGCTTGATATTTGGGTATTTCACTGAAACTGCTAAGCTACTGGGTCTTTTCCAGTGAGAAGTGGTGTATCAGAATTGTCTGTGGTCAACATTTGATAATTCTCGCAAAATCTCATTTCACATGTTCTTTCAAAATCTGATGATACTATATATTTGTCCTCTATGATCACAGATAAAAGTGCAGACTAGAAAGACAACGTTTCTTCATCTCACTTGCTGAGTAGAATGACAAAATGCTCCACAGAGATGGGATAGTGCTGATATGCAAGCAGGCTGAGCTTTGCTTGAGACAGGAGTGGAGCTGGCTTGATCCAAAACAAGTCTCTCCTGGCTCTCTACGCACTGACACATCTTAACTTTCCAAAGATTTTGCCTGCAAATCCCTTTGATGATTTTGCTGCTTGAGTGCATTGCTGCCTGTTACCAAAGTGGAAGATTTTCTGTCACTATTCCCTCTGCAGTATGAGAGGAGATGTGGCTGCAGCAGTTAGTATGTAGGCATCTTGCTTGTAGGGAAGGAGTTCCCTACCTTACAGCAATTCACATGGAGTCAAGATACTGTTGCGCTGCTGATGGATGATATTGCTCTTCTCTATGTGAACCACCCAACCTCATAAGCGACATGCACACACAGGCAGACACACACACAAGAGGATCACTTATGTCCATGTATATTTGTCTGAGTTTAAAATGCAGAAATTTTAAGATGAAGAGTAGCCCTTATGTGCATCTTTAAAGGTGCTCAGCAATGCTTTTTGCACTACCATTGGTGAGCTTTCATGATTCTGCAAAAGAGAACTCAATGCTAAAAATGTTGAGCTCTCACTCTCATTTGTAACCTGGTTTATTTCTCTGCTCTTTCTTTGCTTTAAATGGAGAAACAGCACTGTTTGATGAAACAGTCTGTTTTAGGATGATATTGTTCAACCCTCCATATGTCTCATTGTAATTCATTGGTGTATTTATGGGTCTTTATTAAGACAGGCCAGATTTATTTTTCATTTGTTTTAAATGGTTTATGCCCTTTTAAAAGTGCATTGTATCCTCAGCACTGGGTTTTCAGTTATCTGCCTGACATTGACAAAGTGTTATGTTCTAACAAGTGCATTAAGATCTCATCCTGTTGCATATTCTGCACTGTTTGTGCAATGAGAGTTATAAGAAGGAGACAAGCAGACAGACAGACAGACATGAAGTATATCGTGCATCCAGATATCTTACTTCAAGGTAAATTGTTCAAACACAGCCCAAGTTGGTGGTGACCACTGATTACTGTCGTTTATACAGCCAGGCGGCTCCCATGAGAAACCAGACTTTGCAAAGGAGTTTCTTTCAGTACAGGCAATAAAACCAGAATCACATGTGTGAAAAAACTCATTGTCCAATTTCTAGAGTGCTTATGAAGATCTGCTTTCTTATTTTGATGTCAAGATGAGAGCTGATTCATTCCATAAAATTGCTCTGCTACTGCTCCTATTTCTAGTAAAGTAATCCCAGAAGCAGCTTTAAACAGATTCTGGTGTGAGTTTAATCACTTTGAATATGCTGGTCAGGTTCCTGGGCTTGCATGTTCTGGCTGTCCTCTGGCTATCTTGGGAATCCGGTACCTTGCCTGTATGCTGCAGCCCTCCTGAGGGAATATGTAATAATAATTAACAAAAGCCTCCATCTCTCAATACTAGTAGGATCTGTGTTGCTGTTCCAAGTCTCTCTTGGTTGATGAAAAAATCACTTGTCACACAAGGCAGCAGCTTCAGCAGAGGTCGGAGCCTGACTAGGCCTACAGTTTGAAGTAGGTCTTTCTTACAGGAATGCACAGTCTAGCTCTGCTCGCATGCTGAAGTAGACCCAGCCATGTGAACCCTTTAGACACGGGCAGGGCTGTACCCAACTGCTCCAGTCACTAGAGGCATCATGCAACACAGTTGGGAAAAGCAAAACTTGTGTGCCGTGATGCAAGGTGAGCCCTGCTAATGATACTCGTGCATCTTTCCACCTTTGGGAAGAACAGGAAAAGACTGGTACCTCCTCAGGGCTTCCTGCAAGAAAGTGAGCCCTCAAGCACAGTGACAATGGTAGCAGTAAAAAGTGTTTATGGAGGATAGCCATATGGCTACTAGAAGTTATCACCCTAGCTGATCATGATGTATGGATCTGATTCTGATTTAAAACAGCAGAATAAGTACTACTGATGTTTCTCTGTTGTTTTGGGGTTTTTTTCGCTCTCAAACCTTACAAGTAACAAGGTTATTCTGAATTTTCTATTCATGTTAATGAAAACAGCCTCAGGTTTGTTCTTACCCAGTGCCACACTTCGTGTTGTCATTGCATTAGACAGCAGCACAGCATGGAGAAGAAATAGAAGAAATCTCACTATGTGAAGTACACAAAGGGGGGCAACACAGGATAGAAGATGCCTATAAAATGAGCTCATCCACACAGAGGGAGAAGAGAAGCACAAGGCCATTAACTTGGTAAAAGAACAGATGTGATTTCCCATTGTGATAGAATGGTCTTTGCAGCATACAGCTTTGGTTTCAGAAAGGTTTGTTCTGATTTATAGCAGAAAAAGGATGAAAAGAATGGAGAGCATTGTGTTTAAACCTCATCTGAACACAAGAAAGTATCCTTGAGAAAATCTTTGCAGGCCTTTGGACTCCCGGTTCTTGGTTTCTGTTGGTATTTCTCACTAGTATCAACTTTCCCGAAATCCTGTTTAAGCAGATCTGCGGTGGAAGGAAACATGCTTGACTCGAGCTTTGCCTGTAGTATCTTTAATTACATGCTTGAGGAGAAGCAAGGTGAAAATACCTCTGCTGAAGAGAGACCTGCCAAGAGGTGTACAAGACTGAGAAGTCAAGTGGTTCCATTACCGCTTGTTAGAGCAGCCCAGGCAGATATATGCTTGCTAGAGGAAGGGACATGAATGTATTCCTGAGATGTCTAATGACCATGTCACTGCTTGGGTGCTGTCCTCAGGCAAACACCAGTAACTTGATTTTAGAAATGGTAATTGCAGTTCTGATTCTCCTTGCAAAGAGAGCAAACACAGCCATTGATCAGGTACTCATTTACATGCTAAACTTTGCTTTTTTTTTTTTTTCTTTTCTACTCGTGTTTTGTCCTAGAGATACATGAAAAGGAACTTCTTGTCAACTTTGGAAGAGGGCGACATTTATAAATACCCACATGGCTTTACCTTGGCCGATGTTGCACAGAGTCTGTGCTGTCCATGATTCTGCAGGGTGATAGAGGTAGGACCATCAGGCCTTCTCAGATCTCATGTGCAAACCATAGAGGGAAAATAGGAGAAAAAGAGGGCTACCTTCCAAGGTAGGCTCTTCCAGCCTTTTGAGGCCATCAGTCAGATGCAAGCTTACAATTACAAGCTTATGCTTTCTTAAGGTACCACACTGATGGCAAAGTAACATCTGAAGAAATGCTTAGGTATGACTCACCTCTAGGTATGTCAATGAGATAACAGAGAGTCTTAAAAGCCCCAGTGCCTCAACTGCAATGTCATCGTTCTCGTGAACAATTACATGCCAGGAGCCTTCTGAAGAAGACACCTCGTGTCCTGCCTTGTTGGGTTTTAAAAGTTCTGCACTTCACAGCTGCCTTCACAGAGTCTCACATGGCAGAAGTGTAATTGAATAATTTGGTTCCAGGGCAAATTTGAAAAATAAACAAAAGCTTCAGGGAGTGGCCCCTATGGATACTGTGCCAGTGAACAAACAGCATCAGAGGATTTCATCAATGTTTGTATAAGGAGGATAATATTTGCTCGATTCTTGTGGGCTTTAACTGGCTGCCATCCTCCTACAGCAAAGCAACAGGATCTAATTGAAAGAGACCAAAACCAAATAGAGGCATGATATATTTGGAATTTGAAGTTCAAGCTGTGTGGTACAGTTTTGATGGGGGCAGATTATGCCACATTGAAGATTTCTGTTTATTAATGGAGAAATATAATTTCTGGAAGATAATTTGCTTTGCAGATATCTTGGTTTATCATAGAGAGCTTACTGTTGGAACTAAGTATGTTGAAAATGAGCAGGGGGTACAGATTTCTATTCCAAGATTTGTAACTTCTTTTTGACTCAAGCCACTAGCAAAACTTGGGGAACCTTCGAGCTGTTTCTGTTAAAGAACAGTTGATTATAGTTTTTTCTTGGATGCAGTTCCTTTAATCTAGAGGGTCTGCCCAAAGATCTGTCCGATTAATCACACAGCAGCCAAAAGCCCTCTTTGTCAATTTTTCAAGGCCTTCTCAGATCCCAGTCCTCCTTCTCGCATGTTTTTCTCAGGATCCTTCACTAAGTGCTTCTCTATGCATCTCTGGGGTTTTGTTCCTGCTTTCATCTCTTTGTTTGTTAGTTTTCCTATTGTTTGCTATTTCTCTTTTTCTTATGCATTTGTGCATATGTACACATAGAGAGCCCTTGATTAGAACTATACCTAGCAAACGTCATCCTTCCATGCAATTCAGATTCCTAAGAAACCTCATACTTGGGTTTTTGTTTTTTTTTTTTCCCCAGGCATGAACACACGTTTTGGCTGGATGATGCTATTGCTTCAGCGAGCTAATTTCATAAAAGAGTTTACTAGCTTCTCCCAATTACCTTAAACGAAGGGTGGATGTTTCACCCAAATATCTTTTATCTGATTTGGATGCTTTTGTAGGATTGGATAGGTTTTCTAATGCTTGAACTATAAGGTCATAAATACAGAATATCTTTTATTCCTGCAAAGTACGGTGTTTGCTACAGAAAACCCCAAGTCCTAGTTCATGTACTCGGGTGCTATTTGTACCACTGTACAATAACAAATAGGGATAATACACTACAAAATATTTTTCAAAGTGGAGAGTAAAATGCACAGCTCTTGCAAAGGTGAAGGCATTTCTGTCTTTATTACACGCCTGTGCTTGGCACTATAAACTGTAGTATAACTTTGCCAAACTGGAAATATATAGGACTGAATACAGAAGAAATAAAAAATAGCAGAAAAAATATTAGGTGAAGAAAGGTGAATGCTAAAGAGGCAGTGTGAAAGGCTTTGTAGCAGCAGCCCTCACTCCTATCAGGCAATGCCAAGGGCTGGCCTCCACCCCAGAATTTAATTGCAGCTTCTCCTAGGTCTTTTGGAGCAGGTCATTAGCAATCCTAGTCTGTGTTTGCGAGGCTGTGCGTCACTGAGCTACTGTGAGCATTTTCCAGGATTAACTCTGCTCTGCTCTTCAATTGGTTTCAATGGGTTTAGCAAGCCTTTTTTTAGCTGGCGTGGAGAAACTAATGCTCTTAGTTCTCAAGCTTTTTAAGAAGTGCAGGAAGCCAGATCATCCCCTCCCAGCTCCTCCACGGAAGCGCTGTAGCTAGCAGAAAGCCCCCAAAGACAGTTGGAAATCTGTTGGAGGAAAGGGAATGAAGCTTAAGAGGCCTCAGCCTCCCACTTCCTCCTGCCAAGGTCCTCAGTGAAGGCCGGGCAGACCATTGAAGGCAAGTCCAAGGGAGAACTGCTACTCAGCACTGTTCTCAGGAAACGTATAGAGAAACACTTCAGGAGAGATAAACCAGAAATCTCACGATTCCTAGCGAGGCAGATCCTCAGTGGTGACCCTGTCATCACTGATGACATCGATGACAGTGATTCCATCCGACCCAAAGTGTTAATCCCCCCATTCCCAGCGGAAGACGGTTGAGGGTGGAATCCCAACAGATTGGCTCTGTGTGCGGAGGCCTAGTTGTCATTGGTGCTGGGCTTCTTAACCCACTTGGGAATCCCAGGCTGATCTGCGTTTTGCTCTGCGAAAAAGTGTCTCCCACCTTCCCTCCCCCACAATCTCTCCTTCCCTCCCCCACAATCTCTCTGGACAGAAAGCTATTTAGACATCACCGCGAGCAGACGGCAATTTAGCAGGAGTCTCTTCAGCCTCGGCTTCCTGCTGGCAATAGGGAGTGACCTCCACAGGGCTCTTGCACTGCATGTGTGGAGCCACGCCGCACCCTCCATGCCATTCCCTCTATCTCTTGCCATCAGTGTTACTGCTGACTGCAAGTGAAAATGAGGCCACTGTGGCCTTGGGCAGAATCTTCCCACTACACCCAGACTGAGATAGCTAACACCAGAAGTACCTCCAGACTGTTGTTGCAAGAAGTCCTTCATCCTAAGTACAGACCTGCAAGCTCCCAGTTATGAAAGTTGGGCAGTGATATGTCACTGGAATGGTCATTGCCAATGATGGTCATTGTTCAGCCTTTCTCCTGCTCCAGCCCTCTCTTGGATGGTCACTTGGAGAAAGGACTGAGAGAAGAGATTCCTATGACTGTCAGAGGATGCTGGTGTAGTCACTGCCACAGAGCCACATGCTCCATGCTATCCGTGGCATGAGAAGACTGGCTGAGAATCTTGCACCATGCTCATTTGTTGACTTCCCAGAGCCAAACTGTGTCCCCTGTAGGCAAGTAGCAGAGATGAGGGAAAGCAGATCTCCTGGCTTCTACCTGAGTATTTTTCTCTTGGGTAAGAGGGGTTTCTTACTTGGATAACTTCAGTGGGATTTTTATTAAGTACATGTTACTGTGAAAGAAATGAAAGCTTAATGATTCTATGACTCCAAGGTAGTCAGGATGCCCTTTGCGAGGTCCAGTGCAAATGCCCTGAAGTGTTACCCTGCAAAGCTTTCAATATAAATGAGATTCCTAATATTTTTTTTTTCCAAAATGTGTTTTCAGGCTCTTGGAAAGTAGCAGGGACTTGGTGTCCTCCCACAGGAGAGAGACTTAAAAAAACACATTCACATTCACATTCAGGGGAAAAAAACAGGTTTGTTTCCAGAGCCAAGCATCTACTGCAGATCAGGAATTGTCTTGATCTATGTGATTTGAAAAATTCTGCAGTGCTGGGTGGAGATCGGAACAGGCTGTGGCAAATCTCAGTAGAAATCATTCTCTGACGGCACTTCTGCTTCCACGCTCTCTTGACTGCCATAAAGGCTTAGAGGGAGACTGGTATAGGAAGAAGATTCATGTCTTTTTCCTCCTCTCTGCCCTTTCTAAGGAAAAAAAATAAGAAAAAAAAAAAAAAAAACGCAGCAAAAAAGGTCCTAATAGTTAGTTTAAGAGAAGGCTAATAGTTCATTACATAACCTTGTTAAGGATACAGCCAAGCTATGGAAGATGTCCTTTCATTTCAGTTTCCACTGACTCAGATATTTTATGTTTGTTAAATCAGACTATAACGTAGCACTGATGGAATAAGTCTTGAAAACTAATTGAGTTTGGACCACTTAAGCAGCTGGCCTGTCTCTGTCTTTCCTGCAGCCTGGTCACACAGAGTACACCACGTTGTCCATTTCTAGGGGGATTAGGATCATGTTTTTGCAAGTGCTAAATATGCACTTAATCTCAGATGGAGCGTTAAAATTATGTGAATAGTTGAACATGTGTACAGCACCTGATGGGGCCAGCCAAATGAACAGGGAAGGACTTGCATGATGTATTTTTTTCAGAAAACATCTGCTAAAAGAGTTCGCTTTTCATGAGTTTTCCTTATCTGACCTAGAGATGTTTTAAAAATATTTTCCCATTTAATCGTTTCTGTTGTCCGTGATCTTGGTGGTCGTGGTCTGTTGACATCCAAGTGTAGGCTTATCTTTCCCATCATCCCGACAAGAGGAGCAGTGAGTCACATGAACTGAGTGACACTTTGGCAAGAAACCCAGAAAGCTGAAAGTCCCCATTAAATCCTGAATATTGGGCTTATGAGTGCAGAGAGGATTGCTGAGAAGTTTGTAATTTTCAGGATGAATCCTGGAGAACAGCCTGCATGATTTTCTGCATCTGAACTTGCCTTCAGGCCTTCCCGCTCCAAGGCCAAATCTATTGGGTAATGATGACACCCATTTATCTTTTTACTGGGGAACAGCCAAGACCTTGACCTTTTTTAGCCTTTGAGACATATATATGGGTACCTATCTCCTGCACCTAGGATGGAGAGGGGTGCTCTCAGAAGAAATGGCACAGGGTGTGGAGCAGGCAGGACACTGTCACCTCTGCTTTGAAACACTGCTGGTCACAGTGATGCAGCACAGAGGTGCCACGAAACCCTGAAGACAATAGCTGCAATGCCTGGCAGGCTTGCTTGCAGCCCATAAAGCGTGGGGCTGCACGTGGGCACAACAGCCCCAGTGCTAGGTTGTGTGAGGAGCAGCAGCAATGATGTGCAACAGCCAGGGGAGTAGCCCCTCTTGGCTTCATCCATGGGCTCGGATCTACTTGGTAGGAAGCAAGTCTCTGACATGGAAATGGATGGCTCCTTTGCACCGTGCAGCTGTCCTGAGGGAGAGAGCTGTTTTTGCCCAAAGCGATCTGCATCTGGATTTCCTCACGTTTTCATTCTGTTTTGGGGACTGCAACCGGACCAATTGTAAACAAGGGAAATAATGCTTGTGCCATGATTATTCCAAACATTCTGACTTTTTGGTTTTTCAATTATTATCAGTTTTGGAATGCTGATGAACATTCCTCTGTGCTAAAAGAAAGCAGTGTTTAAATAAAATGGTCTGTTAAATACTGCCGGGGGCCAGGGAATTCTGCTCCTTTCTCTTCCCCTCTCCCAGCTGCTTCAGCCTCATATGGCATGGTGTTTAAGGTCTTCTCTGCAGAACCAAGACACATTTTCACTATCTCCATGTAGTTAAGAATAAGGGGGCTACAACTTAAAAAAAAAAGAATATTTTACTTCACTCAGATTCTCTATTGTGTGTTGCCAGTGATTAAAGGGGATTACCCCTAGTACCCTTTTACCCGTAGTAAAATTTAAAATGCACAAAGCTTACTTGGGCATTCACCCATGCAAGCTATAGCAAAGAATTACTTGAATAAAGACTTTTGGCATAATTTTATCACAGAAATATGAAGGATAAAATTTAGTTCAGACTTCAGTGTTCACGTTTTTGAGGAGGAAGGGAATGGTGATTTTGCAGTAAAAGATTTGAACTGTTTGTTCTCCTCCTGCATTCTGCAATATCTGCATTTACAGTAACATGCTCGCCATGTATCTTTAGCTAAAAAGGACTGTGAGTTCCGTGTGCAGAGCGCTTTCTTAGTAGTATGCAAAGGCCACAAGCCCAGCCAGGTGCCCTGCTGCACCTGGCTTCCCTGAAATGTTTCTGAATTTACATGCGCATAGCAGAGCGTTTGAGTCTGTCCCACTGTCTCTGCTGTGAAAAGATACTGAAATGGACTCGTGAGTCATAGATGGGTCCCTGGGGTATCCTACTCCACGCTGTAAAGCTACCGTATGTAAATCGTCACAGTGAAGTAAGTTGCTCCGGAGAGAACAGGGCAGGGGGGTCGGAAGCGGCCCGGTGCTCGTGTTGGTTTTCAGGCAGGGCTGCCCTGCCGGCTCGAAGGTCACCGCGGCAGCAGGGACGGATCATATGGCTGCCGTATGGATTATCCTTGACAGATGGGGAATTCGGCTCCGTTACTCCCACGTTCTGCAGAAGAACGGAAATCGTAAATGAAACGTGAGAGAAACCAATCCCTTTCCACGCAGCCCTCAGAACAGGGTGGAATAGGAGAACAGGCCTTGCTTTCAGGGTATTGCTGCAAGGGTTCCTTAGCTGGCATCATCCCTTGTTTTTCCTCTTTTCAGGAGAGACTGCAGAGAATTTATTGCTGAACCATTAAAGAAGTTTTGAACTGTGATGGAACAATGTAAATAAGTGAGATCTCTGCTTGTTACACAGCCAGGATCCCGTTAAAAGGCATGCACAGAAACTGCTGTTTCACACAGAGGGTAGGACGTGGGAGCTGGAGCTGCACGTGGGACCACTGCCTCCAGCCCAGCAACAGCTCCTCTGTGGGCTGTGCCTGCTGGAATAGCTTGCCAGGGCACCCACGGTGCACAGGGCTTAGTCTTGGTCCTGTGGATTAGTTGCAGTAAGTAGAAATTCTTTTGTGAGAGCTGCAACAGCCAAATAAGATGGTTTGGGGCGAGTATTAATTTCTGGCTTCTAATTTCATTAAAAACTTAAGCCTTTTCTCTGGAACTAGTTAGCGTTTTAGAAATATTGGGAAATAATAATGCAGCATATAATGTTGAGGGAAATTCTAGGAAAACTTGTCTCCTGTACTAGATGTTCATTCATGCAGTGCATTTGTTTGCTTTTGAATTTTCACATGAGAGGAAGAAAAATCCTGCTCCAAAATATATAGTCATGCATGAAAATCAGACATTTTGAAGATCATGCGCAAGGACTGATGTGCCCAGGTACCTGAATCCAAAGGAAAGAGTCACATTAATGTCAATGTGCTTTGGATCGTTAGCTCTTAAGCCTCTAACGATGTTCCCTAATGACCCCACTGTCCTTCCTCCCTCATCAGACTCTCCCTTACCTGCAGGAGCTGTGCTAACTTTTCAGGGTGTTGCTGTAAGAGAGCCTTTGAAAAAAACATGCAATTATCCCAGTCTTATATAAGAGAGGTTTCCCATTGAGAGCCTGGAATGTAATTTATGAGAGGTTGTATCCACAATATTCATTATGTGAAGGTTTAAGTTCTTACTCATTTTTCATTCCATTCATTTATTCTGCTACCAGGACAGGAATAGAAAAAAAAACACCTGTCCCAAATTTAAGACAAACTTGCCATTAGTTTTAAGCAGCAATATAGGCGTTGGTTACAAAATCAGCACCTTCCCCCCATCTCATGCACTTTGCATGGTAACCTGCAGCCTGATTTTCTGCTAGCCAGGTGCAAGGCCGGGGCAGACCAGATGTTGCTATCAGCCTTCTCTTATTGGGATTTGGTGGCCTTGCACTTTCCTCTGCACCAAAAGGAAGCTCCATCCTCTGCAAAGTCAATGATGTGCCACGGAGGTAACTCTCACTTTGCCTCAAGTCTGTGGCCACATCTTTCACTTCCCTTCTCGACACCCTGAAACTGATGCACTGGATGACCCCAGCAGCTCTTCTCCATCCATGCAGAGTACAAATACTCTTTTTCAGCGTCAGCACAAAGAAGATTTAAAACGTGCACCCTGTGTTTATGGGCACCATATGTATGTTCAGGTTTCTCTCCCAAACCGAGGTGACCAGGGCTCTACCCTGGGCACTTAGAGTTAACGCTGTCCACATCCTTCTGGCCAGGATAGAGCCTCAGGGCTTCTTGGTCCGACATTCTTGCCACTTACACTGATCTAACTTGCAGGAAAATTGTTTTTAATTTACAATAGTAACAGGGAGACAGTTCTGCAGGAACACATGGGAAACTCGTAGGGCCATATGCAGTGTGTGGCAAATGGGCACTTTCCCTCTAAATCATATCCTAGGGAGTTCTCAGGCTATTTAGAGGATTCATAATTTAGTTTACTGCTTTCTGATATGTCCTAAAATATGGTGCTATCAATAGTACAGAAGTCGCCAGATTTTCACATTTGGGCATATTTACTGAGCATAGACTCTGACCTCATCTCTGCCCATCTGGTCTCTTCCTACATTTTTTGTCACGCTAAGAGCACCAGAAGCATAACTTATTATAGGAGGTAAGTCTGTTTTGCTGCCTTCTAACAGTACTGCGGCTCAGACACGGATAACCAAGGAACAGGACTTTTGCTGGAGAAAGCATGGCAGGATGACAGATCCTACTGAGGCAATGGAAATCCTCCCAATATGCATGCTGACCATTGGTATCCAAAAAAAGTCACAAGAAAAGTCTTCATTGGCCCAAGCCTGGAGGAAAATGCTGGTAAGTGAATCAACAAGAAACCTTTTGCTGAGTGTCAGGATGCAAACACAGCCTCACTGGTGCAATCTGAGCTCTTCCCCTTGGGAAGTCTTGGGAAGTCCCCTTGGGAAGGCTTCACTGCAGCTGCCTTGGCCAACCTGGAGGGAGGTACCTGGTGCAAGCTCCCTGTGGGAGAGGCAGCCATGAGAAGTGGGATAACTTGCTCTCTAGAGGTGATTGCTCTCTCTTTGTTGAACGTGCAGGACGCCTGGACAGCTAGCTTGGACCAGGGAGTTTAAACAGCCACAATTAAGTGAGGTGACTCCCAGAGGCCTCCAGAAACCCAGTCTGGAAAATGGGTGAA
Source organism: Nothoprocta perdicaria (assembly GCF_003342845.1). Classification (NCBI taxonomy): domain Eukaryota; kingdom Metazoa; phylum Chordata; class Aves; order Tinamiformes; family Tinamidae; genus Nothoprocta; species Nothoprocta perdicaria. Next base: position 4,270,389 of record NW_020455743.1, read on the forward strand.
AATTGACCCTTTTACAATCACCTGTCCTCACAATCTAAGGTCTTCATTGGGCACTTCATGAATCTTGGCACAATTAATATTAGTGATTACCTTTTTAAATACCCACACCAAGAAAAAAAAAAAAAGAACTAAAAGAGGTCTTTGTGGTAGCAGAGCTTCAGAGCTGAGGTTGTGATCACACAGAAGCTAAGGAATGCAAATGTGTGGTAATCAGAGTATTGTAACTCATCCATCCAAATGTTAATAGTATTTTCTCACCATATATTACATTAGCATTAATGGCTTAGGTTCAAATTCTTCACTGTTTTCGGCAATTACGACTCATTTTTCTGCTAAGGGGACTATCCATGGTAATCACCATGGCAGGAGCAGGATTTTTAAAGGCTTATGTGAGCATACCATGTATGCATGACTCTCCCTGTAATAGCTTTCGAATCCTCTGGCCTAAGCCAACCAAATGTAAAATTCTGCTGCAGGTTGCTTGGGTAATTCGGTTCCTACAAGGTCTGTGCAAAGAGGCAGTTGCAAAGAGGAGAAAGCTACTGCTGGAGAGGGTACCATGGTGCTGAATGAGCTCAGGCATTATTAGATGCTGGAGAATTTACACCAGAAAGGCCACCCTTCTAAACCAAAAGAGAAATAATCAGTCACATCACAGGGCCCCAAATCTTTCAATGCCAGCAACATGCATCCACTTGTTTCACTAATATCGGTGCCAATGCCCTCAGAACTGCTTGTTATATAAATAGACTCTTTAAGAAAGTGAGAGAACACATGTATTTGAATGTTTATTTGAGTGTGCCATCTACTGCAACCTGTCTTAAAGGTGAAATAAGTATGTAGGTTGCTTAAATGCACAGCCCTCCGGCTGCCCTTCCAAGCAGAGACACCATCAGGGTGACACAGAGTGCCGGTGTGCCCGAGCTCCAGCATATCCCACACTGGACTGTCTGAGGGACAGCGCCAGGTAAAGTGCTTTGCCTGGAAAGCAGTAGCCACTATGTCTTGCCTTTGGGCAGGTAAAGTTTGTTTCCTCCCTCTTTTCCCTACCTGCTCCGGGTTTGGGGAATCTTCAGGTATGGGTAAGATATATGCAAAAAGTAGACACGTAAGCCAATATGATCTGAGCTACCTGCAAACAGAACAACAAAAAAAATACCATGAGTTTCCACTCTGAAAGCTACTTGAGTGAACTTCTTGCTTTTTCTAAGTTATAAAAATGAATACTGAATGGAAGATGGAGCAGCTGTGCACCACAGCCACAGTGATAGCCACTAAGATGCTCTAAGCTAGAGGGTATTGTCTTTCCTATGTTAGAAGTACTCCTAGTATATGAAGTTTATTCCTATATAGATAAAGCAATGCATGTCTCCACCCCTTTCCTCCTGCTCCCACACAGTGCTCAGGAGTGGCTTTGCTGGGGTTTTGGCCAAAGCTTGCTCTTAATTAGAGTTTACTTTGCAGTTCTGCTTATACCCTGTGTGTATAAATCCCTGAGGACCTGGGGCAAGGGCCCACAGTGCCCAGAAGATCCTGGCATGGGGAGGGTGTTTTGGTACCTCCACTCCAGAAGCAGCTGAACTCAGGCAGATCAAGGTGTCACTTGTCCCTGGGATGGCAAGGGGGAGGATCAAGGACCTGGAGCCTAGGACAAGGCTGGACTAACCTCAGCAGCAGATGCTCTTCTACCCCTTTTCCTCTGCAGAATGCAGCAAGGTGGCAGGGCTGAATGGGACTGAGCTTTTGTGCTCCAGCGAAGGGAAAACCTGTGCAGAATTTCTTGGGCAGACGAGATACTGTTCTTCTCAGGCTTTTAGCCAGCTGTACCTGAAGAAGCACAGTGTATCCTGTTCCTTTTTAGAGCATGTGGGAGGGAGGGAAAAGGTAGTTAACCCTGCGCCTATGATTTACCTTCCATTTTCTGATCTCAAGCTTGTTATTCTTTCTATCCTGAGCCACCCCTGTTAGAGCAGCCCAGTCTACCCTCCCTCGGCCCCTGCTTTATTAGCGACAACTAGAAGGACTGTGTGAAGAAAATACCCATATGCTGGAGGATGTTCACTTTCTATATCTTCTCTTGGATTTGACATCTTTGACTGTTTTCATCCTTTAACAAGGAGACAGAACCCAAATTTCAAAGGTACTTTGTACCTGAAGTGAGAAATAACATCAGATGAAGTGTGGGTGCTGTGTTTTACACAGTCAGGCCCACAGGTAAATAGCATAGGAGTGGCATGAGATTTGCTCCCAGTTATGTTTCCCAGGCTTCTACTTCATTTCCAGTCTGCCTCCCAAAGGAAAAGAGGTTTCTACAGCCATGTGTTCGTTCATTCTTCCTTCCCATAGCTTTGGAACTTATTAGCAGATTTCCACTGAATTTAAGAGTTTTCTCCAATATATTAAGATCCCAAGTCTTTCAGTCTGGGCAACCAAAGAGAGATGTTATTAAATCCCCAGTGTGAGAGAGACTATGGTGTGAGTCAGCCCAGCACAGACATTAGCAAATCCACTGAGATATTTGCTCACCCGAAGGACCCAAACTGGCAGTAAACCAGACCTTGTCTGCTCACTTGCTCACAAAACAAGCTTGTGTTCCAGGTCCGTGAAGACCCACTCGCACGAATTTATAGACATGGAGGAACTTTGTTCTCCCAAGTAATCCTGCCCTTGAGCTATGGACAAGAAGTGCACAGACCTCCTGATTCTGCTTTGGAGGAGCTGGCTTGGAGGACTTGTTTATTTTTGGAGGGCTGAGTCTGGAGTGTTACAGCAGATTAAGTTCTCAGCTGCTGCAGAAAGGGATAGATGATCCATATCTGCCAGCTACCCGACAGGAGGGAACAGAAGCATCTCAGTATTGCATCAACCTTAAAAAACAAAACAAAACAAAACAAAACAAAACAAAACAAAACAAAACAAAACAAAACAAAACAAAACAAAACAAAACAAAATAAAATAAAATAAAATAAAATAAAATAAAATAAAATAAAATAAAATAAAATAAAATAAAATAAAATAAAAGTTGGATTCACTGGCTCACTTAAAGTGGCCAGGGATTTTTTTAAAAAATCCCTCAAGTCAATAACTAGTTCATCTTTGGAGAGGCACAGGGGTTCAGTGGGTGTAAGTTTAATTAAGTCAGCCAAAAACTGAAGGGAAGATTAGAAACCATTTCCAGCCGTGCTTTGCAAAAGCTGCGTGTCGAAACAGACACATTGATTGAAGAGAAGCTGAGCTGGCTTTGGTACATGAGCCCAGGCCCCCAGTGCCCCTTCTGCAGCAGAAAGCAGCATCCTGAGGTTGCACTTAGAAGCAGCGATCCCTCCCTCCTATCCCCCCTAGCTGGCAAACATCAGCTTCATCCCCCCACCCCCACCCTTCTCCCTTAAAGTTAATTAAAGCAGCACGACTCTCTTTCATTCAGAAAAGTAATAGAGCACACTAGCGTGTAGAAAACGGGCTGCGAGCCGGGGTAGGCACAGCACAGAGCGCGAGCCCAGCCTGCAGAAACGCAGCCCTTCATTGGCCCTGGTGCCACATCCAGTCACGGCAAGGGGGAAGTGGTGCAGCTGCAGGAACATCTGGAAGGAGCTGATAAACACTGTCGGGGCTGGGTCTGAAGCACAGGTCCGGTAGAAGTTGCTTTTTCTGAGCCCAAACTGCCAGCTCAGCAGAGCAGTGTGAGAAAAGTAGCTTTCACAGAGCATTTCTCTGCTGCGTTTGAGGAGGGCTCATTGTGTTGCACAATAAGCGAGTGGGTTAGAGGCTGATGCTTTGCTGATCTTCTACAGTATCTCATAGAAGAGTCTTTGCCCTGTTACCTGACATCTCATCGCCCTGATGTGCTCCAGGAGCAGTGAAAGCCTCTGCTCTAATGGACCAGCTTTTTGACCAATATCTTCACAAAGCCTTAGCAGAAACTTTTGATTATGCAGTTTGGCTGCATAACCAACCTTCTTCCTAACTCCGGGCTTGGAGGAGTCCCAGCCAATTTTGTTTTCTCAAGCAGTTTTAAATTAGAGCACTTTTTTTTTTTTTTTTTTTTTTTTTTTGTAAATGAGTGGAATTTCCCAGAGTTTGAGCTTTGAGTTTGAGATTCAGAATGACCTCTGAATCTTTTGTGTCAGTATCATTACATCTCTTCATACAGCTATAATAGAAAATTTTGGCACTTGGTCTCCAGATGATTGTTTTTCCGTGTCATCTTTAACTGTTGACTGTTATCTCCAACAGAACATCATCCACGCACACCAAAAGATTTCTGCCCCCTCAACAAGCACCATAACAGTGAGTTACTCTTCATTGGCTGTGCAAAGGGCTGCCTTTGCCTGTTATTGCAAACCTTAATGAAAATTTGTGTGGTATGCAGCCTTGATTGATTGAGGCCAAGACCATGCCAGCTTGTTTCATCATTGGAACTGTATGGGTGCAAATCTGACTGCTAGGAGAATGAACTTGGGTCACCATTCAAGCCTAAGGTCTGTATAGCAGAGCAGACATGAGGATAAAATAGACCATATCCCTTGCACACCTTGGCCTGCAGCCCAGCCTTCTGGTGCTGGGACTAGACTTCCTGCATGCACCAGGCTGCACTGCCCACACCTAAAGAAGGCAGTGCCAAATGCAGGACATGTATTGCCGTCGAAGTGGGTAGGTTTGCTCCTCTTGCTGCTTCAGCTCCCTATTTGATAGATGGACAGGATGTAAGCTGGTATTTTCTGACAGTTACTGTCCGAAGTACAGTTGATTAGAAATTTTCTGGCATGCCTGTTTGGCATAGAAAAAAGAGACTACCTTGGCGTTAAAACTGTGGAAACCTGCCAGTTTTGACGAAATCCTCGCAGAAGCCCAGCAGATTTGGAATGGCATCCTCCCTGCCAAGGAAGTATTGAAAACTTGTCTGCCTTGCTCCCTGGCAGCTCACCTGGCAGGCTGGAAATTGCAACTGCCAAGGCCTGAGATCCTTGGTTTCCTGTCGGTGGGATTCCTTGGGCTTCCCAGATCCTGGAGTCTGACATCAATCAGCAAGCCTGAGGAATGCTAAGGATTAGCAAGTGGATTGACATCTTGGGTGGGAGATCACAACCTTTTTTTCTTTTTTTTTACATTTTTCCTTCCCTTTTGTAGTCAAACTTTATTGAGGTTGGTTTGCTTGGCTGGGGTTTTGTTCTTTTTTTTTTTTTTTTGTGTGTTATTCAGAATTTCCCGTGGCACGGACAGAGTTTTTTCTAGTCATCTCTCAGTTGATAACTTTTTGTGGGAGGAGACCAAACATCTCATGGGCTTTCTGTTCTCCTGTGATACTTCTCCCTTATAGGTGAAGTGGAAGAGAAGGTAGGAGACAAGGATATGAGGTAGGTAGCAGCAGACTGAACAAGTGCTTTTGCTGTGTCCTTCCCACAGTGCCATGTAGAAACACACCATCCAACCTCATGGAGGTGGACCACAGCCTCACAGTTCTGCACACATTGAGAAGAGGTGTGAGGGACCCTGTGCCAAGTGCAGCCTTTCCCAGACCAGCCTCTCCCAGGACCAGAAGTGTCCTTGTGCTACCCAGCACTGTGGGCCAGCCCTAGCCCCAGATGGATGTTTCCTAGGGTAATGCTACGTTCATCCAATCACACCCATCACACTCCAATTCAACTTCACATAGCACTCCAAACATTGTTTGCCATTATTCTTAAGGATATTTATTATGGGGCTGTTAGTGGGTTTTGAGGATTTTAGGTACTGAGCAATATTAAAGGCAGTTCCAAGGCATTCCCCCTTCAGATGTGAATGTGGCCCAAGTTCAGTCTGTAGGGTCCGAAGCATCTGATGGTGAGCATGCCTTGTCTGCTTTTCCTCACGGGATGGAAATGGAAGCAGGCAGCAAAAGGCCAGCTTGCACAGGAGGCACAGCAGCCTTGGATGATATTAAGGCTTCTCTGTGTTGCCAGCAGGATCTACCCCTCATTAAACCACAAGAGGTCATTGGGTGATGTTTCTTTCTTGGCACAGCTGCAGATATGGTCTGTTGCCTTTGTTATGCTCTGCTAACATTGTTTTCATAGTGACTTTAGTGTTGATCTAACATAACCATTACATCTTATTCCCATTCTAAGAAGTATAATCTGTGGGAGGCCTGTTTTTCATTAGTGCTGAGTTTGCTGCACAGGAATGTTCTTCAACACAGTTCACAACGGGCGAGGAGGTAGGAGGCAGGGTCAGGTACTACCTCTGCTTCCTCTGGAGTAGGCTTCTCTGTAGAGTTCTGCCTTCTCTCCCAAGGGCCAGGAGCTAATTCCTCCATACCCCTGCACTCCTGAGCCTCTCTTCAGAAGAGACTTCCAATCACGACAAATTATCTGTGCTGATTTTGTGCCATGAACTGTTACCCATTAAGGAATGAACTGACACCAATAAATTCATTTCACTTACAACCTCACACTGTGCATGCATTGAAGTTCTAGGGGTGAAAGACATAAATTTCCCAGGTGGGCAGGCACACAGCTTCCCCTTAAGCCTGTGCATTTCGCCTTTGCTATGTGTGCTGCTTCTGCTGGCCAGCCCAACATTAATTTTGCATACAGTAGATTTCTCCTGTGTCAATGCAGTCCGTATGATTTATACTTACCTCAAATATGTATGTGAACAGTCCTACTGTAGAACAAACTACTGGCTGCATCTTCACCAAAATAAAAGCTTCAAGTCCAAATGTAGCCATTTGCCTTACAAGATAAAAAAGAAAACAGCTAGTATTTGCATCTGCTGACTTCCAGGCTATGCTGAATCAGTAATTAATGCATCTTCCCTAGGCCCTGGTGGGGCAAGCAAGCAAGCATTATTTATTAGGTAGAGAGGAGCTCCTATATGCGCAGATCTATGCCGTAGTCATCGTGATGGCAAATGCATCACAGCATTCCAGACGTTGAGGCATTTTCTCCAAACACTCCATCAGCCAACTGGTTGAAAGTTTCAATCATTTGCCCAAATAATAATCTCAGAGCCGCCTGGCCAAATAGAAACTTCCAAGCATCTAGTTAAAAGCCACTTGTCATATAACTCAGAAGAGGAAGGATTAAAAAAAGTCTTTCCCAAAAGGGACAGATGCAAATACATACAGAGAGAGAGAAGAACTGTAGTTATTTTCTGAGAAAACCTGGGATCCTGTCATGTTGTGTGATGCAAACACCAGAAAAGGCACTGTTCAGTCTGAATCACTCATTGGCACATGCCATTTTTTTTGAAAAGAAAAGCAAAATTGCTGTGATGACTTGATAAATTTGTTGTGACCTAGCCAGAAGCGTACACTTGATCCTTTGCTATAGATGGCACATCTTGAATTTTTCTTCCCTGCTTGCACATTTTGTCTATCTGTTTTGAAATGAATCTTACTAGACAAGTGGTCTTGAGGGGTCTTGAGAATGAGATCCCTCCTTTTTTTAGGCACAGCTAAACATCCTCAAGGGTCACAGGTCCATAAACAGATGGAAAGGAAGGCATAGGCAGGTATATGCTCTCCAGCATCCCTAACACAACAAGGAGTATAGGTGCCAGGAGATAAATGAAAGGAACAGGGTCACAGAGAGTTGCCGGTCTCCTGTGCTTTCCTTAAACTGCTTTGCTTAACACAGAGCATTGGCCATGATGGACTGCTCGACTGACCCAGCAGGGCATTTCATGTTCTTATGTTAAATGGGAGGGCTGAAAGAAGCCTCTAGAAGCTGCAGGAGAGAAGTCATTTTTCTGGGCCTTCCTTTGAAACATCTCCAGGACTGCTGCTGACTGGGCAGCTTCATGTTTACTTTCATCCAGCAATCACGTACTTTCACATACATCTGCGGAGCCAGCCCTGCTCCCAGCAACAGCATGTGAAGAGCACATTTGTTGTGGATGTGCCAGAGAACTTAAAAAGAGGCAGTTGTTGGACAGTGGGCCTGGTCAGGAAGTAGTCATTTTTCAGCCTTTTTTTTTTTTTTTCACATTGTGGCAAAACCATCAAGTATTGTGACATGGGAAAACTGTCTAGAGGGATAATAGTAATTGTTTAGATGCTTTATTCCTCTCTTCACTTGTGTATTCTGTGTTCCCTGCTTGAAATCAACTTAATTCAATGAACTCAACCTTATTTTTGGTGAACACCCTCTCAACCTCTGTATAACTGTAGGAAGCTCTTCACCACAAACATCATCTGTCTTCAGTCATAGCTCGCCAGCTCCACAGAAGGGAGGCTGTGGCCTCCTCTCTCTTTAAGGCCTTTTAAAGCCTCCTGCTCCGTTTTTAACAGTTTATCCTGCTGTCATAAATAAATAGGACAGCCTGAGATTGGGTGAGGTGCCAAGGATTTCTCTGTGGGAGAAATCAACGCCCAGACGGACACAATTCTGAATACCCAGGGGTTGGAGAGGGAGAACAGCATTATGGTGAGTCACAACCGAGCCACTAGATGAGAAGGGGTTCTCCTCTTCTGCTGTGCATGCTTCCTGGGTAGGATAGTGAAATGCCAGCCCTCACTTTGGGTTGTTGGCAATGGTCCCCTCCAGGTGATTCTACAGCCACAGGTCGCTGCCTCTTCCCTTGGCCACGTCCCCATGGCCAAAGAGGTAGGGCATTACATCAAGCACACTGCTGGACTCCAGGATCCAAGGGCTGTAGAAAAGAGAGGGTTTACTCAGGAACAAGCAGGGAGAAGGCAAAGGACACTAGGTTCTTTTTCAAATCAATAGCAGGCAGGATCTGTTCACATTGAAGCTCTGGAGTTTGAAGAATTACACTCAAGTCTGATTGTTTTATAAAAATCTGTTGCAGGACCTGTCCAGAACCATGATCATATCTTCAGTCATGTGACCAAATGCCTTTTAGTTTTAATCATTTGATCAAATGCCCTAGTGAAATAGCCATTTGTTCAAATGATTGAAAGTTTGTCATTTGACCAAATTACTACTCTGGCAGGATGACTAATGGTTTATGCCACAATGTCAAATTCCATTAATGTCACACCAGAGAGACAGGTGAGTAAAGGAAGGGTTAAGGAAGGAAATTTGTAGAAGTGTTTATTCCCTGATGGCAAACCTTCCTCAGATATGCTCAAGTGTGGTCAAGAGGCATGGGATGCTATCCTGGCTCTGTACCACCTAAGAAGACATCAGGTGTGTTGGATAGAAAGACCTCACATGGGATGTACCTCAAAACTTTGAGATAGCACCTGATACCACTAAAGGAGTACAAAACTGCTGGACTGGAGAAGAAAACTGGAGCTCCTACCTAGATGTTTGATGAGAGCTGCCACAAATGGATTGGCTGGAGAAGAAAACCTGACCAAACCATCAGCCAGGCCCTGCGGCTCAGTGACGGCACCCCAGTCACTTCTAGCACTCCTTGGGTCATCCCGCTTTTACCAGCTGGGTTAGCTGGGGACACTGACATTATTTCTTCGCTCCCTCTCTTGCATCTTTCCTGGACTGCATGTTTTAGACGTGAGGAAAGGAGAGGGTGGAAAAAGAAGGACTAAAACATAGCTGCTGGAGAAGTGAGAACTGACAGCAGCCATATAAGGGGGTATTAACCTTTTATAAACATGCTCTCTGGCCTGTGACTGGGACCAGGGAATAAATATCATGCTTGTAGCAGGTCTCATGTGCGCAGCACTGCTATTCCAGCACACATCAGCTTCCTGTGTACCACAGTTACATTTGCAGGGAGTTAACATAGTATGGAGATGAGATGGATTTTGCTACTGTTGAAGAAGCAGAATCTCTCAAGCAAGAAGCCAGGACTGAGGAGCACATTTCCCTTATGCTTTAGAAAGGGTTTGCTGTACGAATGCTGCAGCAGGTTTCCCCCAGGCCCTGTCCCCACACGGGGCAGGTGGCTGCTGTGGTGGGAGACTCCCAGACGGAGGGTCTGTGGAAGGAATTTCTGTCCCCTCTTTCCTGACAGTCCACATTGCTCTTCAAGAAAGACATAGGAAGGTTGTGCATGGTCAACTTTGTCCAGGTGCCAAGGGGACAGAGCCTGGCCATGTGGACATCACTTCAAACTCGGCACGAACAGTCTGATCATCTGATTTGCAGTCCTCTTAGGCTACAGAAAACCAGCTTGCACAGCTGACTCTGACAATAATATCTATGTGTTGGATATACTTCCCACACCAGCTTGTACTAGAATATTCTGTGTATTAGGCCTGAAAAAATTACAGAGACACAAGCATGGAGAAAACTGGTACCATGAGTGTTGCAAGTATCTATATTGGTCATAGAAAAATTCCCAGTTTGGCCTCAGCATGAGGTCTCAAGCAAACTCATTATGCATTCTGTGTATATGCAATGGGTTTGATTTGAGATGTATTTATGCTCAAGAATATTATGCATTCCCTTTATATGTCATGCAAGGTTAAATTTTTTTGGAAATGTATATTTGCTTTTTATCATACAGACATACAAATGATTTATGGCCAGACTTGCTGAATCTGAATCAGTTTGAAAATGCCAATTTATTCTTGATTAACTCCAGAAGTACTGGAGATCATTAATTCACCTCCCCGCTACTAACATATTTAGGAGAAGGGCTTATAAAAGTTGAGTTTATTTGATCACATTTGGCCTATTACAGAAAGAAGAGCCAATATAAAAAAAAAAAATCCAGCTTCATTTTGCAACTCCTGATGGGGGCATTCAGATTTATAGGTGTAATTCGGACCAGACCCTAATCCATTTCTAGATAGTGCTTTTTCATCAGCTGATTTGACAGCACAAAGAAGGTCAGGGTCATAAATTCCCCCCTTTTTGAGAGTGGGGAGCAGAGATGAGAAGTGACTCACTCCCCTTAGGTTAGCACCAGGCCTGGAAAGAGAGGCTCAGGCTGCCAATGGAAAGTGGATAGTCATGCCAGCTGCAAGTAGGACCTCAAGTCTGGGACCTCAAGACAACCCTCCATTCCTCAGTTTGCATCTGCTCCCATTCTTATACCTTTCCTTATCCTCTCCAAGAGCCTCTTGTGCTCCCCAAAAAACTGAGCAGGGCGGTGCAAGCCAGGCTAGGCTGTCCTTTGCAGGGAGGTATCGGCAGACAGGACGCGTTTCTCCGCGCGCAAGGCAGAATTGCTCAGCGAGGTGCTCCCAAGTTAGACACCACATTCTATATTTAGCCGTCTAAATAAGCCACCTGGTTTTAAGAGCTGTGGATTTTTGTTTCTAACTTTACACAGAGCTCAGCTAACACTGTGCAGGCAGGTCTGAGCTGCCAAGTGCTCGGGTTTGGACCGAGTCCAGAGCAGATACTAGGCAGAGAAATAGTGAGCACTCCTGGGCCTTTTCTGCAGCTCTTTTCCCTACACCAGTCTCTGCAGCCTCCATAGATGATCTCTGCCTCTTGTTGCCCCTCTAAAGTCCTCCCTGGTCCTTTCCACCTCCCACAGTGCTCAGAGCCAGCCCTTGCTCCCTGCATCCTTGCTGCTGCTCCCAACGCACTTCTGCAGCCTGTGGGCATTCAGCACTGTTGCTCTCTGTCCATGTCCCAGGAGGCAATGGAAGCAACAAGGGCATCCCAGGTATTTGTCCCTGTCATTCTGAAAGGACACTGTGGGTGCTCCTCCACCATCCCTGGGATGCCCTTGCTGCAGGCAACAGTCGGCAGGGAAGTTTGATGTCAGATGAGAAACACCTGAAATACTCCTGCCCAGCATTAACTGTTCATGCCTTTAGTTTGACATCAATCCCCAAGTCTGCTGGTGTCCTTCTTTGTAGGGAGAGTTCCCATGCTGGTGATTTGAGTCACTGTGCCCTGTGACGGGATCCTGCATACACCCCATAAATATAGGAAGTGGGAAAAGAAACCCAGGCATCCACTCCTTCTCCAGGGGCTGGAATGAACGTGAAATGGTACATGCATACCCATTTAGGCTAAGACATTGCGAGCCTTTAAGGACCACTGCTGAATAAGAATGAGGCAAAAACATCTGGCTCAAATATAGACTGCTTCAAATAATGTACAATTTGTGCTCTCGATTAAATGCTGACATGCAGTCTGTCCCTACTCGAATTTGCAAACTAGACAGTTTGGACTTTGTAACATCTTCATGGTAACCTGGTACAAATCCACATACCTTATCAAAAGCTAAACTAGTATTTGGTACACCAATAATATTTATCTATGACAGGCCGCATTGTGAAATGTATCAGTCAAGGAAAATTCCCACAGAACAGCTCGGCACTTAGCTTTGTGCAAAAGCTGCAGGAGGCTATGAATTATTATGATTATTTTTAATCAAGCAACAGATACAGTCGGTGGAGTCAGGGTTTGCAGAGAAGTCCAAGCTCTTGATAAGTATGTCACAATCTATGATAACTTTGCCAAGTCCTTTAATATCCTACGGCTCCGGTTGCTGCTGTCTGACTCGTGCAAAATGTGGGAAGGAAGAGCAAATGTCAGTAAGATCACTTTTGTCTGCTTCAAGCCAGTACATAATCTGCCTCAAGGGTAAATATATTCAGTCTCATTACCCTCTGGCAGATGCAGAAAGGGTTCTTTGTGTACCTTGCTGTTATCTGAAGGTTTTGTCCAAGTAAAAGGTCTCTCCTATCTGATTTTTTAAAATGATTTAGAGCCCACCCACCCGGGGTTACAAGGCTCCGGTATCTGTCGATGATAAAGCTTTCAGATCCTCGGTTTCATTGGCATAACCTTTTGCCACTCTACTAGGTCTGCATAACATCTCCAACGCTTGCCTTCAAGAACAATGCTATATCATTCCATTTCTTTGAGTTTAACTGACAAGGACAAAGAGGAGCACATAAAAGATCGCCGAGCTCCACAACAGCAAGAGGTGACCACCCACTGCCAGGAAAACAGCGTGGGCAGATTGCTTAAAGGAACCGGCAGGACCCATCGCAGAAGAGGTCTGGGCAAATACTTTCACTGGGAAGCATTGCAACGCGCAGCCCTGGGAGCGTTTACCTGGCAAATGAGCACTGCTTGGTCTCCGAATGCATGGGGAAGTGATCAGGTTTGGGATTTTACTTTTTTTTTTTTTTAATTTCCCACTTCATCCCACTGTTTCCAGACATCTGCTATCACATTACAGATGAGCTGCAATCTGTATGGCTTTGTGCAGTAATATATGATTTGAGGAAGGGGAATAAGGTATTTAAAGCCACGGAATCAGTCTAGAAGAGCAACGGGGAATGCAAAAAAATGTCGTCTTAGTCTTGCCAATTTTACATTAAAGGATATGGAGGAGAGGGAAGCCAGAGGGAAGCCAGAGGAAATCTCCTCCTCCAAAGGATCTGGTCTGATCAGCAGAGCACATCACAAATACAAAATGTAAATCCTGAAACACAACATATAACTCAGTCCCGCCTCAAGACTGAGAAAGGCTGGCGTTTCAGGAACAGAAAAATCTCCAAGGTACTTTGGGAAACGTAAGCCCTCAGCGTGTGAGTAACTGTTTACTCCATTCCTCGTGACATCCTTGGTGGCATAGAAACCCCAAGGAGGACTTCCCAGGAGATACTCTGGGGCGAAAATTGCACGATAAACATTAAGCTAAGCCAACACATGATAATAACACCGGAATTATCAGAGAAACTGCCCACACATTCTAGCAAAGAAGAGACCAAATCCTTATATAATCTGCCTATCCACAGTGTCATGGGCAGCACTTTTTTTCCTCCTTCACCCCATGTCCCTAAGCCACAGAGTGTCCACTGGAGCCTCCCCTAAGCACGGATAGTGAAATGGCTTTACCAAAAGCAATGGGCAGCGCAGGGAGCCTGGGCATACCCATGACAGGAGCTCCTGCACTGCCGTCCCCAGGACCCACGACCACGCTGAGCCTCAGGATCAGCCCTGCAGCATCCCCTGAGCCGCAGGATCTGCCAGAGCTCCCGCTTGACACACTCATTTTCCACGGCTGGCAATGCATTCAAGGGGATTTTCCTTTGACGCTTGCACCAGGGAGGCGAGCACTGTTGAGAGGGCTTTCAGAGCAAAACTGCTGCTGGCGGGTTCCCTTGGAGCCATGCAAGCGAGCGGAGGGGCTCACACGGAAACGGGCTGCTGCCTCAGGGATGCTCGCATGGCGCCGGCTGCGAGCTCGGGAAAAGCATTCGGGATGATGGCTTGCAAGGGAAGACGGCGAGCGGGAGAAGCTTTGGGCAGGAAAAGGCCCTTTAGGTGAGCAGACCAGGGTTAGGGGTTAGGGAATGGACCCAGCGTGTGTCTCCTGCGCCCGTCACGGCTGGGCTCACTGCGGCGGCCGGCACCATTCCGCGTGTCACCTATAACTCACGGAAATGAACCACGGCCCAGACCCCTCCGAGACATGTATTCTATATGAAAATGTGGTTTATTGCTGTCAGATCCACAAATCTGGATCCACTGTGTAATTCTACCGGCGTTCGTCAGTCAGACGGACACATTTAATGAGACTGAGGATTTATACCCTTACTTCTGATATTGGCTACTGCTGAAGTGCAATTGACAGTCAGGATCTTCTATTGCTGAGAAAATTGGCCCTGAAAGAGTGTCCGCATCACAATATTTTGGGAGAACAGACCCACAGATGTGGATTTACCTCTTTGGTGGATGCAGTTCTCCAATGTCGAAGACAGAGAGAGGGTATTTGTTCTGTGTAGGCAGGTGGGAGATATGCAGGCAGTCAGCAGAATAGATAGAAATGTATAATGAATGATCTCGCTCAGTGCCTGGGAATGTATATTCCCTGGCCTTCTCAGGAAGCAACATGTTTGATTTCCTCCAGCTATTTTTTTTAATGCAGTGTGCTGCGAATATTGACACGTTTAGGTGCATTTGCATCAGCAGTAGCTGTGGGGGAAGGAGGCTTCTGGAGATGCACGTGAGAAGTCAGGTGCCTGGCTCTCATAGAGGAACACTACTGAAAATCCCCTTTCCACTCATCCTTCCTGCACTTTCTTCAAAAACCTTTACCACCCTTTTGGCTGTCCCACAGAAGTCAGGGAATATAACAGGAGGAAGATTCACAGTGCTATTTTCATCCTTGAAAAGCTCTCCTGGGTTTCTGAGAGAAAGCCATATCCAGATATCTCCTGCACTGAGGATGACTGTACTGGGCTTTACAAGAAGTTTATCCCCCCTGGGATTGTCCCACCGCTAACCTTAGGCCTCCAGCTCTACATGACTGTGTATTCACATGCAGGATTTCACCTGCAAGTGGGATAACCACCTTCCTACTTTGGGTATGCAGCAGCAGCAATCTTCCCTGAGCAAGGAGGTAATCTGTGCTTCAGGAGCTTGAGTCTCTGGGGATGATTGCACTTCTGCTTTAAATGCTTCTTGTCTTCTTACATAAAACGAGCCACTTTGCACTTCGAACCCTTCAGGAATCAAAAACAGAAAAGAGGGAGAAAGTCACCCTTTGGAAATTATCCTGGTTGCACATTTTGCTCCTTGACTGCACTTAGTAACATTTTTTGGAGGAAAGAACTTCTTGGCTGCTTGGGTTTTGAGTGAGACAAGAAACCGAGAAAGCCACCGTTTGGTCCAAAGTCTGCTTGGACCAAGATCATTCTCTTTCTGTTGCCAGAGCGGTTTTCTGGGTTCGAAAGGCCAGACTCTTCTCATTCCCTCACTTCCTGCTTTCCCAAGAAACAGAGGTCATGGGGAACGAAAAGACCAAAACTGCACTGGCTAAGACTTGTCTACGTGCACAGTTTAGTCTGACCTGAGCCACTGCCCTGCCTGCTCCATTACAGGGAAAGCCCACACACCTATGGCCCCTGCAAAGACGCTGAAGTTGCAAGCTTTGCACCTTTGCAACTCCTTAAACAAGCCTTTGGGAAGGTACCAAGTGTGAACCCTCTTTTGCATGGGATTGGATGCTGGTGGTGGTGTGAGACCAGAGCTAGCCGTCCCCAACAGCTCTGAGCTGGTGGTTCTCAGACACCTCACAGGCAAAATGGGAAAAGGGAAAGCCCAGCTTTGAAAGTGCTGAGCATCCCTATTTCCCTTTGATTTGAACGGGAGCGGAAGGTGCACAGTGCCCTGATGGATTTGGCTCTGTATCAGGAAATATTGACTGATCTTCTCTGACTCACTGTCAGGGCTGTCTTTTTCTCCCAATTCTTTTCAGCGTGGAGATTTGTCTGCGACTTTGTTTTGCAAAGCACATAAAGGCAAAAGCCTTAGCCTTCCAGAGCCTTCTCTCTAAGCACTTCTAATGAATAGCTTCAAAGTTTAGCTCAATGATCCTGGGTGGGTTTTCCTGCCAACAGAAGATCAGGTGTGGACACCCGAACGGTGATGCTAAAGTTTCTGAATGGTTAAAGGATCAGGCTCCAAAGTAAGAAGTGGCCAGGGGGATGCCCAGCACCTTCAAACCCGTGAGAGGCTCTAATGGGCCCATAGAGCCTGGCTGCTCTGCACAGAGGAATCCTCTGAGGCAGGGAGGCAGTTGAACTTCCCTGGTTATAACTTTGATATCCGAATGAATATCTGCTAGCCTCAGGCAACCGGGCTTCTGTTAATTTTGACCGGGGAGCATGATACACTGTGGCAAGCCATGTCACTTAGGATTGTGTCTGCTTAGACGTGATGCCTCTGAGTAATGTAATTTATATTTCATGCACAATTGAAGCAGCTAATGGTATAATTCTCCAAGGGGGAAACAAGTTGTTACAGCATTAATTACATTCAGTTGCCATTTTTTTTCCCCCCTCTGCGCCGCGTGCTTCAGAGTCACCAGCTCAACAGCAGCGTGTCTGGCGTCACGCGAAAGGGTTTCTGCTGGCGCAGCGAAAGGGCAGGCTCCAGTTCCTGCCTCTTGCTGGTGGCAGCCCGGCTCTGGCTGCCCAGGATTGCTCCAAGCGTTCGCTGCCTGGCCCCGCTTCCTCGGCAGCTGCCGGCTTGCGAGGGCAGGCTGCCTCTTGCGTGTGCAGCCAGAAACTGCAGCCTGGCACGGAGACGCAGGCTCGCCCGAGCAGCCGGGCGGGCAGAAACCACGCCAGAGAAGCCGAGAGAGAGGATGCTGATGCTGGCTACCCCAGGGTGGTGCGTGCTCAAACTCCTCGGGGTTTGATGGGGAACTGGCACTGGGCACGTCTACCTGCGCGCTCGGGGGCTCGCTGCAGCGAGGGAGACCTGGGGAGGAAGGAAGGATAACGCTGGAAGTGAGGAAAAGAGCGGATGGCTGCGTCTGTGACTCCTCCACTTTGCTCACGAGAAACCGCGCAGCAAGCGGCTGAGCAAAGAAGAGGTGTAAAAATAGAGTTTCACACTGAGATATGCCCAGGCTGGATGCAGACTGAGAGTGCACTGTGGTCTGAAAAGCAAGGAGGAGGGACGGGGAAGCAAAGGAATTACAGAATTTAGGCTGCTATGAAAAGCTCTGGATTAAAAATAAGCTTGTGTGTGTTTTGGCCCAACGGCACGTCTGGGCCGGAGCGCAATGCGTTGTGCTGCCAAGCCTGAGGCACGGAGGGAGAGGAACATCTGCACTCAGGTTTCCCACACTGTCAGGAGACTGGCACTACCGCATGGATGACATCTCTAATGAGGAGGAGGAGGGCAGCGTGATGGGCTGGACTAGGGGCTGGCCTTCGCCGGCGCTGAGAGCGCTGCCTGCAGCAAGGAAGCATCATACGCTCCGAGAGCCGGGGACTGTCCTCCGCAGTCAGAGGCTGGTGGCCCAGATCGGAACGGTGCAGAGCCCACAGGAAGGATGCTAAGAGACATCCATGTCCCCTGTGCTCTGGCTTTGTGCCACTGCTTATTCCGAACTAAGAAAAAAATGGAGTGCAGAACTGTGTGGAAAATGGTGGTGTGCACCAATGCAGATATTCTGTGCATACCACAAGACATAAGATCTGAAAGAGGCAGAACTGGAAAATTATTTATTCATGGAGAAATGCAGTCTTTGGGAAGCCAAAACTATTCAGTGTAGTTGAGATTTAGACTGGAAAACAGCTTTGGCAGGAAATAATATGGAGAAATTGTTTTGAAGAATTTATTAATATCTAACTGTTTCATATGTGACTCCCAAAAAGAAGTATTTGTATGGGGAAGAAGGATTCAAGCACCAGGGTACTCAATTCACTCAATTCACCAGGGTACTCAAACATCATTCTCCAAGCAGAGAAGGAGCACACGTGCACATATATAATGTGCCCTCCAAGTGATTAAGTATAAATCAGTGATTAGCTAATACTGGCACATTTACACGTTGATGCGAGCACTCCACCTTCCCAAGCGGATGTTCTCCCCCAGGCTGTGGCATCCCACACGTTTTCCCCTAGCTCTGTGGGGACGCCGTTATTTATGGAGGAGCAGGCGAGGGAGAGCCGATGACCTCCAGCCCTCCAGGATGCCCTACTGGCTAATAGCTGGATAATGTCCCGCAAGATGAAATACCATGTTTTAGTCCCTTTGCAAAGCAAATACACAAACGAGCCTCTGCTCTCTAATATTTTAGCTGCGTGCCCTAATGCACTGCTTTTACATCCTGAAGTATTTGGGATGACTTTACATCTTTCTGGTGAAAGCAGTAAAGACATGTCTTGAGTTCCTTTTTGAACCCAGTGCTGAACCTTTTATAGCCTTGGTCTCCAGATAAACCTGAAAAAAGCAAAGTGATTTAGGGGGAGAACTGACCAAGAGGCACATCTGCAGGGTAAAACACATTGCTTTGCAGCAGCCTTCCAGGGCACAGCCATGGGGTAGGTGCAGACAGACCCCCAATATTCACCCCACCTGGGGTTGCTGAGAAAAAGCTGCAATAGAAGCCAAGTTTTAGGCTCCAGTGTCTATATGGGCTTTTTTTAAATATAGTTATTTATTCTGAGATAGGCAATTCCTATCAGGGCTAGAGAGCCCATTGAAGCCCATCACCTTGGAAAGCCAGGCTAGCAGCATGGGACACGTGTCCCACATGCTCCAAAGCTGCTGACTCTGGACATTGCAGGGCTTTTTGTCTGTGTTTGTTTAAAAATCAAAGCTAGAAGCTACGCCGTTTGGAGCTGGAGCTGAATGTCTGCTTAATCTCCACCTGCAAGGAAAGCGTGCCAGTTTTTCCTCTCCTTAAGTAGCGAGGTAATTAAAGGGAAAGTGAGGCAGATTTGCCATCCTGGGAGCAGTTGCTGCATATCTGGGAGTCTTGCTACAGAGCCCTTCCAGAGGGAATGTCGGGGCAGCGCTGGAAGATACGCTGGCTGGTGGCTAGGCAGAAGCCAGGCTTAGAGACAGGAGCATCCACCTGCGCTGCCAGGCCCTGTGGAGCACTCCAGCTGCTGCTCTGTAGCAGCCCAATCCATTCTCAAACCCTCCTGCTCTGCAGTAGCCAGCAATCTCTCCATGTGCAAGAAAGATAGGGGCCACATTAACACTTAGGCTGCCCCAATCAATACATCCTAAGCACAGGCGCGCCACAGCCGTGGACTTGTGTCAGGACTCTATTCCCACCAGCTCCCCTCAAACCCAATGGGCTTTCCTTCCAGGATTTTCCAGGGCTCCTCTCTCCAGCCTCACGTGGCAGCTTTGTCGCTCCTAATAATTCCCGAAGAGCCTGGAGGGCGCATGAGGCAGGAGCGGCTGCTCTCTGCCCTTCGCTGTCCTCACACCGGGTCTGCAGGAACCTTTCCCTGCCGGAGCTGCAAGCCCAGCACCAGCTAAGGCCAATCCAGGCATTTAAATCCACTTGCTTCCTGCGAGCCCGGTGCCTTTCCTGCCCCTGCTGCTCTTCCCACAGCCTGCTCGGCTTCGTGCAGAGGCAGCTCAGCGCCGTGCCGGCTTCCCGCTGGCTCCATGCCAGGCGTGCTGGCAGCTCGGCGCACAGCTGGGAAACCGGGAAAATGCAGCAAGGAAGGGCTGGCGTTTCGCACAGAGCCTCGCAAGAGCTGGCCGTGCAGCCCGGCTCTGCAGACCAACGGGGTGCAGATAAGCTTCGACTAAGCATCCAAATGCTCTCGTAATTTCAGCCTTTGGCTCTGCAGCAGCCTGGCAGCAGACTCAGCAGAGGGAATGGAAAAGAAAGCCTCAGTGCGCCTGCCTTAGGGGAATCTCACACTTTTACACATGTTGAAGTGATTTTTGCCCTGGTTTTAGGTCCCGTCCTCGTCTGTAAAATCTCCCTAGAAAGCAAATGGTGACAAATTTGTGTTTCACATGCAAGAAGTTCCACCCTTTGAGGTGTTCTCTCAAAGTTAAGCAGGTTTTGCTGTGTTTGCCAGCCAACAGGAATGGGAGACTGATCTCTGTTGTCTGAGTCAAGCCTGGGCTCGCCTCAGAGTCCTGCTGACTTGGACGGAGACCTGACTCTAGGATCTGCCATCTCCCCTTGACCCATGGGCATCATCTTCTCATGAGTAGAAGCCAAGGTGTGGAAAGGAGTTAATGACTATTTGCTTTGTATCCTGGTGCAAGGACTGGACTCAGACAAAAAAGAAAACCCAAGTAAACACAAGAGACCCTGAGCTCAGTCATCACAAAACAGAGTGAAGGTCAGTAGGAAACAGCCTTTCGTGGTTACTGAATGTGGGTTCCTCAAGCATGCTAGAGGAGCATTTAACCTTAAGTCCGTTCAGTCCAGTCTAGTGTAGAGCTGGCTTTCAAACAAAGCCTATCCATGAAGCATCAACTTGAAACCATGTAGTCACTTCACCAGAAACACCACAAAGCTTTTCGTTTTTTCTTTCAAATCTTCTCTACAAATGCGAGCACCCTTTCTTGTGGCTAAAATAAAAAATTAGGCTTTGGTTTGGTTGCCATTGGCCTGCTGCTGATGTGCACTGCAGAGAAAGAAAAGCTCCAGTAAAGGATTTTTTCTACAGCTCTGTCCAGGATGGTGTACAAGGGTGAACATTTATGGGTGTCAGCAGATCCCTCACCAAGCCAGTAAAGAAACCCGAAGGTCACATGCCCATGGTACCCCATAACCCTGGGGTGAAAGGTGGAGCAGGCACGCTGCGAGCTCAGAAACACTCTGCACCACTCGCCAGCACCTGGAAAAGAGCCAGGCAGGAGCTAACAGCAATCAGGGTAGCCCAGGTGGTCACCCCTTTGCAGTTCGCTGCAGAAAGGAAAACACCAAAGTGCCAAAAACACCTCCTGCGTATCAAAGTGCACTGCAAGTGAGCCTGCTTTATGTAATATTCACCTTGCACTGCATAGCAATAGTAGAGCACCTTGTTTGCACGCAAACAGAAGGCAGTCCTTCTGGATTTAATGCAACAGCCATCTATAATGATGCACACAGTTCATCACAGGCACGGGCAGCAGGGCACTTTGTGCTCATTCATATGAATACTGTCCGTAGCAACGCAACACACCAACACTTTGAGAGAAAACAATCTTATTTCTATCATTCTGTTATTTCTAATCATTTTCAATGGCTTTTTTAGCATCGTGCTTCCTATGCATTTTATTTCAATGCAAGAAAGAAACGTTCAGCAGCTAATACTTCTGGTTTTTTAACGGCTCGAAAATAACGAAGGAACATTAAGCAGTTCTCGAGCCTTCCGGAGCACTGGTATTTTTAAAGATGAGATTGATCAAAGGGGCTGTGAACTCTAATGGAGATTGATTAGCTAAGCATTGCAGTGCTGCCGCCGAGGCCAGTTCAGCGCGCATCCCTCCTCCGCTTTTCATCTGCTCCGCACTCCCGCGGCCGAAGCCTCTTGCTGGAGCAGCGTTCCGGCTGTTATTAAAACCCTGCATTTCTTAGAGCGGTGCAAGGGGTGGGAAATTCACTCTTACACCAGCTGATCGTGTGTGCAACACCTGCATCCTGAGCATCCTGGTCCCTGGGGGAAGCCAGGCCGGAGTCACGGAGAGCAGTGGGGCCTGAGCAGGGCTCCTTCCCCCCAGCCGTCCGCCCAGAACGTGCCGCTGCTTCGTGTCTCAGGAGCCCATAAACCCTGTCAGGGAGAGCCTTTACGCTGTAGATTTAAGACAATGCAGTGACCATAAATATTATGCTTTGAATAAAAGAGTTGTGAATACTAGATGAGTCCGTTTATCATTAAATGTCATATTTAAATGTTTTGACACTCGGTGTCCCAGGTGCTGTAAGACCCCATAGCCAAAAAGCATCTTCACTTTCAGGAGGCGGGTGATGAGCGCAGGGCAGGGAGAAGACATCACAAAAAGAGATGTCGGGGCACAAATCTCCACCAGCTTCATGCCTTCTGGAGGCAGCCTGAGCTCCAGCCACCACAGTGCTCCTTGCAGTCACTGCATATGCGAACTCCAGGAAAGTGCCTCCTACGAGGCACGTCCCATGGCAGTCCAGTCCCTCATGCATGTCCCACAGTCACTTTGATGGACCAGCCCTTGGTGCCTTGGGGTCTCCGGGCGCTGATGCGCTGGGGAAAGGACCCGCTAGCTGCTGCAGCAGCAGCAGCAACTCGCCTAATGAAGCCACAGAGCAGAGCTCCTCAGTTGCACCACTCCTGCGCCTGTGTTTTGCATAACACTGATAACGCAGAGGAAATAAATAAATCCTAGCAACTGCGGTGCTTTGGCGATTGCCCCATGCTGTGGGAGGAAGGTCTGCTGGCCAGGGCACATTGATTTTTTTTTCCCTGAATCCATCCTCGCTGGATTCAAGGACAGGACGAAACGCTATTAAGGCAGCGAGCAGAATGCAGTAAATAATGAAGGAGACGGAGTGGTGCGAGGCTCCCTTCTCGCTGATCCCATAGATAAATTTTGTTGAGTGATGCATCTCACTGCCACATTGACGCTGTCTCTGGAGCATAAGGGAAACAGTGGCTGAAAAAAAAAGGGGGGATTTGAGTCCCAAGAAGTTTTGCACGCTGTCAGAGAAGCTGTGCGAGGAAAGCCCTGCCTCTGCCCACAGGTCTTACTGGTACAAAGCACTTGGCTGTCGCCATCCTGCTGAAACCGGCACGCTGGTTATGAGCTCCTTGCTGCGCAGAGATGCTCTCCAGCCTGAGGCTGGCTTGCGAGGAAGGAGAAAGGAGAGCTCAGCAGACAGCAGCTTCCCGCGGAGCAGCAGGAGCGAGGAGGCAGCCCTTCAGCTTCCTCGCGCCTTCACTGGCCTTTGCAGCCCACAGCCCTCCGGTGATTTGGTCACCAGCCTTTTGCTTTATGGTGCCTTTAAAAAAAAAAAAAAAAAAAAAAAAGAGCATGAGAGCATGTGAGGTAGGAATTTTGGAATCTCAGTTTTCCTTTTCTGGGAAAGAAACCTTCTTGCCTTTTGCAAAGAAAACCCTGGCACTGCTGACTGCCAATAGGCCAGAAACTGCAGGGTACTAAAAAAATACTGCACAATGTACCTTTCTGGAAAGTCGCATGATCTGTAAACTGATTTGGTGATTTGGGACCCCAATATACGCCTGAGCTCTGGGGCAAAACCACTGACACTGCACGAATATATTGTCACTACATTTGAAAAAAAGAGTAGTGATTATTCACATTAAAAACATAAAAGAAGGGGACTCTGCAAATAAATTAGAAAAATGTGATCTCAGCTTACATTAGCTCTGGGAAACAGTGGCACTTGAGTGTGACCACCGAGATTGCATAGAGGTTACAGGGCACCTCAAGACGAGTCGTGACTCTCTTTTCCTTGGAGCTGGCCCTGCAGCCATTGGTCTCAGCACCCAGCTCTGCCTGGAATTTATCTTTCTTCCCTTCATGGTCTTCCCTTCTTTTTTCTCTTCTCCTTTCCCACTATCCTCTCCAGTATCCCTAGCAACAAGCTCGGCTCCCCCCTCGCATACACTTATTGTCAGGCAACGTTGGACTGGGAAAGGGAAGAGAGATATTGAGTGCGAGCTCCCAAGAAAGCTCACTGTGGGCTCCCAGGAAAGCCAGCAGCCTTGTCACTGTCCCTCTCTTCAATCTCCCTCGCCCTTGCTGCCTTCAGTTACAGCTTGGCTTTTGAGAGGTCAGCTGGTCCTTAGGCCAAACCACCAGACAGGGCATCAACCAGAGGGGCCAGAGGGCTCTGACCTTGCCAGAGTCTGTCCCCATAGGGCAGATTAAGCCCCTCGTGCATGGAAAAAAGAGCTGGTGTCAACAGGGACTGGTGGACACTGTTCGGTTTTAACCTGTCTCTTGTAGACAACAGCAAGCCATGCTCTTCGGTGTTGGTGCCCTGTGTACGTCCCAAGGGCATTGCAGAGCAGTGGCTTCATATCCTTTGTACCATAGTTTCATTTCCTCTTTTAAGCCTGGGGAATCCTCTCCTTGCCTTTCTAACTTAATGCGTGGTCTTCTTGGAAACCAGTCAGTAACTTGGTACCTGGGACGAATGAGGTGCAGCGGATAAGTCCCATGTGTCCTTTATGTCAAGAATTAAATTGTGGAGATCAAATCCCAACTTGTATGGTATGTCCAGTAAAAAAAAAAAAAAAAAAAAAAAATTACTTTGAGGGTATTTTTTCAGTCTGCTGCTTTAAGTATTTCAGAGGTAAGGTAGGAAGGAAGAAAGCAAGGAGCAGCCCATAAAAATACAGTCTCCAAAACATATGATGCAGAGTGATGTACATCATAAAGTGGTCATGTAAGGCCTTGACAAGACAACCCCAGATGTGTTAAAGGGCAACTGTGGAACTTCTAACCCAGATCCTCTCTCCTCTGTCTATCTTACCCTCAGCTGCCAAGAAGGAGCTCTTCACAACACGCTACTGAGTCTTTCCTCCTGCAGCACCAGTGGCAGGACTTTTTCCTCCTTAGTTTCCTGGGCAAATCTAACTAAAGGTTAGGCAATAGATTTCATTGGGCTTCTGGCTCACCAGTGGAGGAGCATGGAGTTGTCATTCTGAAAGAAGGACCAAATTTGACTTCAGGATAGCAAATACTTCTGTTTTGTGGGAAGCCATTGAAACAATCCCTTTTATAACACCCCTACTTTTATTGTGTCTGCACACTACTGCTTGACCGTTCTGCGTATCGGTGTTTCCGTCTTCAAGGATCCTAGAAGGGCTTCACTCTCTGGCTGGGCTCTAAGTGCTGTTTCTCAAGCATTTCTGAGCAGAGAAGGTCACTTCCTACTTTGTGGATTACAGTAGTCTAAAGGCCAACATTTGGGCTCAGAGGAAGTTATTTATTGGACCACTCAAATGCCATACCCGAGCTGCAGCTGGGCTCTCCTGATAATAACCGGGAGTAATACTGACGGAAAGCACTTGCATTTCCAACAGCGATCCTGCCACGTGGAGAGAAGCACAACCCACATCTCCCTGGGAGAGCATGAGCTAATCAGATGTGGTTTGGACCAGGGGATTTTGCCACCAAAACCACAAACAGCATTTCCAGGAATTTGTTGCAAGGCTGCTACTCTCTCCTGCCTGCTGAACAGGAATTCAACCGTTTGTACTTGCACCAGATCAGAAAGACTACGCTTTTCCTGGTGATGATTTGAGACAAGCTTGCCTTTATCTTTTTAGATCTCAGAAATGCAAATGACCGTCTTTTTGACCCGAACCCCTTCAAACAACCAATTTTCAGTATTTTAATGATTAAACTGTATTTGGAAAAAAATACAGTGGTGGTTCTGATGACCTGGTGACTTTCTAGTCCAGTGAAAGCTGAATGGTAGGGTTATCATAAACACAGGGATAGGATTAAGGAATTCTTCATTTATTCAGTTAGGAAATCACTCTACAAAGCAGAGCAGGTAGAAAGGCAGAGAGAGCCTCCAGCAGCCTTCAATGGGAGTGGCAAAAGCAATAAAAAAAAAAGAGGGAAAAAAAAGGAAAATATGGGGAAAAAAAACTATTTTTAGATCAAGATAAGCCATCTTTAAAAGGTTCATATGCTGGGCAACAGGAAGGCATCACAGCCTGTGCGTCTGGAGATCCCCTTCTCCCGTTTATCAGTGTCCTTTGTCAGAAAGTGTTAGTTGCTCAAATCTGACAATCTGTGAGGGATTTACCAGCTCAGCTTTTTCTTGGGAAAAGCTTCCCGGATTTAGACAAACCTGGGGATCCCACCTCAAGGCAAGATAGGCAAGGCTGCCCTCTCTGCATTCGCACCTCTGTCCTGCGGTGGGAAAAGCGACTTGAAACTCTTCTCTAGAACCCAGCTGGGTGTCTGTAGGCCTGCTCAGGACCTTTTACCTTGCTTTGAGGAAGACCAGGGAAGTTTCAAGATGTCAGTGTTTCTCAGGCCAAAAATAACCCCATCCTGTCCCAGATGGACTGTAGGCCCAACTGCCACACTCATGTGAAAAGAGTAGTGCCAGACCACGAAACAGGTCCTTGATGTCACAGAATCACAGAATCACAGAATATTCAAGGTTGGAGGGGACCTCTAGAGATCATCTAGTCCAACCTTCTCGCTCAAGCAGGCACACCCAGAGCATTTGGCACAGGGCGGCATCCAGGCGGGTTATGAAGACCTCCAGAGAAGGAGACTCCAAGAGATCACATCCAGAGATGTGATACACGGCATCACCTGTGCCCTGCACTTCCCCCTTCCTGGTCCCCTCACCTCATCCTAAACAAGGGGATGGAGGAGGCAGACAGAGCCCTTTTCCTTGACTCTTTCTGGAGGCCAGGCTGCTGGGGAAGCCCTCTGCCTGGCTGCGTCGGCATTTTTTATTTTTTAAGCTGTTGCTCACAAACAAAAAGTATTCAGATGAAAAATAAACCTCTTAAAAATCCCAGCCTATTCACTCCTGGCAGTCTGGTATTCCTTCAAACTGTCAGACTTAGCAGATTGTTTACTGGAAACGGTTCAATTGGCAGGACCTTCTGCTGTGTAGATGAAATTTTAAAATCCCGTTTCTTGTTGCGCTCAAAGTCTCTCTTTTCACTACATGGCTTCACAGAATTATTATTCACTTGTTTCCCATTGAATCAGAAAATACTCTCTCTCTTTCATTTCCACAATAAAAAATATGCGAGGGATATTAACCCTCAGGCTTCAGGACACAAGCCAACAACTAAGTGCTTGGGCTTGAGAGAAAACTTTCCTCTTTGGGCACGATAATGACTAATGGGTCTATTGCCCCCAAAGCATCCTGTCTGGCTGCGATGAGGACTCGCACTGCTCAGCAAGAGGAACGAGCGTGGTGCAAACAATTTGAGACTCTGTGGTCCACACGAGGCCTCATTCATTTGGGGAGATGTTGCTGTAGCAAGGCAGAGCTCTTCCCAGTCCTGGCCTCACAGATTTGGGGGATTTCATTCCAGTGTGCAGGCATAGCGTAAGAAAGAGCCTTAACCTGCTTTGGAAGGTTCCCACAGCTGCCTGTGCAGTGTGTCCATGAGCAGCTCAACTTATCGAGCTAAAGCTTCCCTCTTTGGATCAAATGGCTCACTCCATTTTGACTCCAGTTAGTTAAATGGATGCTTGCACATAGACATGTCAAAAGGCTGCTCCAGTCAACTTCAGAAAGTTTGTGGGGACTTAAGACAAAACAATCTGCTGTGGATTTGGGGATCGTTTCTGTCTCATCTAACAACAGGCCAGTGCCAATGCCCTGTGTTAGGTTTCAAGTCCTACCTATCTTCTTCATCTTTGTCCTCTTCATCTTTGATTTCTCTCTCCTCTAAAGAAAATGCTAAAATAAACTGCATGCAACTCCATTCTGGTGGCATCTTTGTTGGTTGCCCCTTTGATGTCTAAAAGCCATCCTCTAGTCAGGACATCTGTCTCTTGGGCCTCACATCTTGTACTATTTCCTGCAGACAATACCTGTGCTCAGCAAGGTCAAGACTATAAGTCCTGGAGCATTTGTTTGGTAGAGGGGCAAGTTTGACCCAGAAGACACTTCTCTGGTCTCTCTGGCTTGACATGTTTCTGGGATGTTTTTCTCTTTCCAGGAAGGTGTTGAAGCTGTCTGCTCCTCCGTCACAGTTCCTTCCAGTCATCTCTCATTCTCAGCCTGCTGCTAACAACTTCCTTCATCATGATGCCGAACTTTAAATAGGCTGGTTTCCAAATGGGTTTGCCTCTGAGGCAGTCCCCAAGGAGCCATACCTGCACACAGCTCTGCCTTGACAAATTTAGGAAGATGGTGTAGATTTCCATTAACACCTGCTGGTTGCATCCCACTAATTCAAAAGCTGGGTTGTCCCGTGCTGGTGTCAAAACAAATTGCTCTGAGAAACAGCTACTCATAGGGTCAATAAAAGAGCTTCCAGAGACCAGCCTGATACATCATTCCCTCTTTGACTGGAGCGGATGTTATATGGCCCATAATTACCCCACCAGTGGACGGAGCAACTTCTTTTATCCTCATGCAGACTAGTTATCACTACCACAACCAGAGATCCTGTTCCCCTGATGTTCTGGCTGCATTTCATAACTGAGGGGACTCCTGCCTGCAGCTACCTCACTGCAGGGATGCCTCGTGAGCACCTACGGTTTCTGTGCCCTGTCCAGCTCATGCACCCACCCAAAACACGCATGCACTGCTGTTGTCCTAGCCTTGCAGAAAGGCTGTCCCCGCACCATGCTCTAGTTTTAGTGGGCTTGTTAATAAAACAAAAGAACAGCGGTGCAACCATGGAGAATTAACAGGACAGAAATGCATGAGAGAGAACTGCATATGCAGCCTTGAGTCTCTCTCCTCAACTCTCCACAATATTCCTGGAGGACAGACCCTCTCCTCAGCAGGAAGGCGCCTGGTCCAGTACAGAGGGACAGGCAACCCCAGGTACATCACTGGGAAAACTGCCTGCTGCTGGGCAGAGGCAGGGCTGCAGAGCCCAGGAGCCCCCTGGTAAATGCTTGGTCTGAGTGAGGTTGGGCTTGCTCCTGGGCACGCGCCACCAGAACGGAGGCGGCATCCCTCTTCTTGCTAAACTGGCGTAGGTTTGTTTTTTTTTTAAGCTGTGCTTTGGAGTGGAAATGGAAATGCTCTGTTAACCAGCAATTTGTATTTCCTCTTGGATGCAGGCTGTTCTTATTTTAGCTCCAGCACAAAGAGCTCCCCACTGATTTGAGCATCACTCCCCTCCTTCTCTTTTCAGAGCACTTTAATGGCAGAAAATCAGCTGTGCCCCTGGTTACTTACCCCCAGCTCCTTTAGGATTTGGCCAGGAGGGACAATGTAAGCCTGGACCACGCACCCTTGGATCATGCCTGAAAAAAACACAGGTTGTTCTCTAAGAAAGCCAAATTGTTAGGTGACTATTCCCAAATCATTGCAACACTGATACCCCGATCTGGTAGAGGCACCCGTGCCTGGAGTTCACTCACACAGGCTTTTTCATGAGCATTGTCAGTGGTGCTGTCCCCCTCACCTCTCCCAGCAGTGGGGTGAGCCCGTGCCGGGTGTCAGGCACGATCTACATCCCAAGTGCTTGCAGCACGACAGGCTTGCGCTGCAAGCACCGCTGATTGCAGGCTAAGAGACACGGTAATCTGGCACGGCGGCTGCAATAATTGTATTGCAACAAGGCAGGCCCCCCTCGCTGCCGGCCTTATTAGAGTGAGCGATTGCTTCCATCACGGATGGAGCTCAGACGCATTCACCTTGCCCGGGCTCCGAAACGCAGATCGAGCTGCTGACCTTGGCGGAGGTGGCGGATGACTTTTTTCCTCCTTTGGAAACAAGGGGGAAAACGGGCTTTCGAGGGATAGTGGCTGCTTTCCGCAGGCCTCCTCCTGCCTGGCATCGTAAGACCTTCACTAAATATCTGCACCAGTTGGGTGCTTTGGACGTTTGTATTTCAGTGCCCGTGCCAGGGACGTCAGTGCTGATGCCGATGACTGGAGACCTGCACTGCTCTGAGGAAGAGGCACTGGAGGGACGTGCTCCTGCAAAACTGCTTATCAGCACGATGCCATGGGCAAAACTTCCTCCAGGAACGGCCGAGCCATCCGCTGCTGTAAAGCTGTTTCCTGCCCTAGGCTACCAACCCTGCTTCCCACCCTTCAGTGAACAAGTCAAAAGGCCTCAGCCGCTAATCCAAATTTCCCCGGTAACGTGCCACACAAGGCAGCTTTTCTGCTCCGCTACGAGCTCCATCCGGAGTTTTAACTGCAAATGTAGCTGGGAGAGCGATTCGGCGGCCGCCCTCCCTTCCCCGCAGCGTATCGCCTTCCCCGAGGTTAAACGTCAAACGCTGCTAAAATATCGCCCAGGTCGGCAACCCACACACGCTTCGCTAGGTGGTCAGCGCGGCTCCCCTAGCGAGCCCCGGCCCTGATTTATGGGCATGTGCACCACGGCCCCATAAATCGGGACATATATCACGCCGTGTAATGGGAGGATGACGCGCGCTTTGTCGGCGAGGAGGTGCTACAGAGGAGAAGGCAGGGACACGGACGTCTCTCGGGCACGCAGGCTGCTCTCGTTTCTCCCTCCAAGGCAATAAAAGAGGTGTCCTGCACATTGCGCCTGAGAACATTACATCTGAGCTCAGCCATCAGGAGACACTCAGAGCTGTTTGCGATGCCTGATACTTCTCTTTGCTGCTCCCTTTTAAGCGAAGAAGAGGGGTGGCCTCTGGACCATGGGAAAATCAGAAAAGGCTGGTGGTTTGACACAAAAAGGGGAGCCAGGCAAGGCGTTAGTGTGGTGGGAAAGAGATTTATGCCTTCTACTGTCCATCTGCAAAGCAAAACAAAAATAGCTGAAACACCGGTTTTCTGCTTTATCGGCTCTGTGAATAAGCATATAAATTTCTATGACATTTCTGGAGGCTTGCTGAAGGGGAAAAAAATTCATCCCTCAGGACCTGGCCAGCAGCAGTGGCAGCATATGGTCTGCTGAAAGCAGAGGCTGACTGCATTTTGTGTGTGTTAGCATTAAAAAGGTGACTTTGTGAGTAATTTCAGAAGCGGGGAGGGGTTTTCTCTTTTTTCTTATTTCTCTCTCTTTTTTTTTTCCCTCCTTTTTAATCCCGCCTGGGCTCATACAGCTGTCACAGCCAATAACTCTTGAGCAGCGGAGCTGCGCTGCGTTTTCCTGATGGGAAGCGCGAGGGTGCAGACTGCACGGCTGGCTCCCTTACTCCCGGTGGGCTCCAGCAAGCGGAGGTCTCCCAGCTAAGGAGTCCTGCCCAGGAGATGCACTAGGGCTCGGGAGCAGGCGGAGAGGAATCAGGGGCATTTTATATTTCCCCAGCCACAGCAGCGTGCTCGGAGAAGGAGCTGGGGCCCTGCAAGCTGGTGGCTTCAGCCTGCAGGCTCTGCAAAGACGTCAGGGGAGCGAGATTTCAAAAATGATAGGGGAAATGCAAATACAAACCGGCGACTGTTTAGGCTGGATTTTTCTCTTTCAACACCGACTAAAATTTCGCGTTCTTGCGGCACCTCGGCATGTTTATCCCTACCGCTGCGCCACGCTCTTCCAAACAGAGCGAGCCGCCGCCGCCGCTAATTGCGCTGCTAATTGCGCTGCTGCTTAAAGATCAGCAGCAGCGCGAGGTGCGCCTCGTCACCTGCCCTCCCTGCTCTCTCCTCTCCCTGGTGCAACGAGTGATTCTCGCTGAGGGCGGCGGGCGCGTGCGTGGCCACGCTTTGCTCATGCCTTTTCCCTGGGCAAGAAATGGAAATTTCCCTGGATGGAATGGAGAGAAATGCCTGCTCCCCACGCAGCAATGAACCTCTAAGTAACTAAGATAACTTTTCCTCCCATGCTAATCCCAGTCTGTAAACACAGCCCTCACCCCTTGGAGGAAGCGCAGAGCTGGCTGGTGGATGTGTGCCCCACTCAGCAGCCCATCTATGGCAAAATAAATCTGAGGGGTGAGCTCTCCTTGTGACAGCTGGGCAGCCTGTGTGCAGCTGACTTAAGGACAAGGGGCTATATAGCACTAAGCGCAACGCTATCCTTCCAGGACCTGTCCAGCATGATAAATACTTATTTAGGTGGTGCTCTCCGATGTGCGGCTGGATACGACCCATAAATCCTGGTGCTAAATCAGTAAAATACAACCCGGGTGCTGTGTCAGCTCTGCCTGCGAGGAGGCAGAGCTAGTGAATCGAGTTGGATTGGCTCTTTCTACGCCAGCACCCGGAGCAGCACCCTGTGCAAGGTGCGATGCTTCTGCAAGCTGACAGCGCAGGGGAGAGCAGTGTCCCCGTGCCGGCCACACATCCCGCTGGCTGGATTCACCCTCCTTCCCTTCCCGCTCAGATGGCTCCTGGTTAAAGCCAGCAGAAGCGGGCAAACCTAAAACTGCAATAAATACAACTAGCTCGAAGAGACCATGAAACTGGTTGAAGCTGAGCAGGCGTGGGGCTGAACGTGTCTGCTAAACGAGCAGACTGTTCACACAGTACTCTTGCTGAAACAGCTGCCAGTAAATTGGCTTTCTCTTGCTATTTTTCCATCTAAGATAACACTGGAGAAAAACTGCACATATTATTCCCAAATAAATAATTCTCTAAATGCCTACTTTGTTTATAAAGAAAATGATACCTACCTGAAATCCAAACTTTCTGGAGTGCTCGGCGTGGGCAGAATAACTGAGGTCTCTCTTAAATTTTCTTCCTTATTACTGAAATCTTGATTTCATCTTGTTCTCCTTTCTCACCCACCTAAACTCCGAAGCAGTGAGTGCTGTGCAAGGGAGGGCTGGCAGCTTACTGTTTTTAACATCCAACTCAGTAGGTTTGTGAAGAGAATTATATGACACCTTGCCTGCCCATTGCAAGGGATTGAACTTCATGACCCTGGAGGCCACCTCCATACTCATGTTTAGTTCAGGCACCATTTTCTGTCTCAAATGCAAGGAAAGAAAGTTACAGGGTTGCTTTGGCTGGAACAGAAGATCAAGTTTAGGCTTGAGTTAGCTCAGCTCAGCCACCAATCCTGGCGTGATCCTGGTTGCAGCTAGAGAAGAGCTTGGGATTTGTGCTTTGCCCTCGAGCTTTCATTCCTCCTGCCCTGAAAGTAATTTGTGCTCAGAGTGTCCCTGTTCAACCAAAGACAATGTAACAGCACCAGGAATGTGGCCACTGGCAATAGTGGTGCCAAGTGTAAAGAGCAGTCCCGGACTCCCAGGCAAGAGAGCCAGGGAAAAACCCAGGGTGAGGGATCACACCTGCCTGGAAGCAAGGAAGAAAGGAGGTCGTGGAGGGAAACAGGAGGAAAAGGCAATGGATCAAGGAGAAAATGAAGAAATGGGGGAGAGAAGATGTATACGGGGAGAGGGCAAACAGCAGCAGTGATGGTGGTGAGCAGGGTGCAAGAAAAGGCAGTGAGAAGGAGCGAGAGGAAACCAGCACGCGGCTCGGAAGAGCAGAGGAGGGCGAGTGTGCCACCAGCCCCAAGACGGCTCCCAGATAGGCCACGCAGCCTGCAGCAAAGCTGATTGAGGGGAAGGACGAGGACCACGTGACAGATTCCAGTCACTCCGCATGATGCCAGGTGGAAGGCTCGGGGATGCTCCGGGTGACTGTCCTGGAAGGAGCTGCACAGCACACAGTGACAAGCAGCGAGCGGGAGGGGAGGAGGAAGGGCACGAGCACCCGCTTCCCACAGATGTTCCTAATGCTGCTAAATATCTCATGTGTGTCAATGACCCAGCTGCTTTGGAGAGCAAACTCTGTGGCAAAAGAAGAGACGAGGTGACTTTGTTGTGCGCTTGTGGCACTGTCGAGCAGAAAGGAGCGCATAGCTGTGTGCAAGACCCTTGTCGTTGCATGTCCTTTCCTTTTCTTTTTTAGTCTTCTGCCCCACCTTTTGAAAACACGAGTGGAAAGCCCAACTTCTCAGGATCTGTTCGACTCCCACCAGCTCCCGCGAAGCAGCTGCCGTATCAGATCACATTCAAATAGAGCCTCAAAGAGGTCAGGAGCGGCGTCTTAGCCAAACTGCTTATCTGCAGCCAGCCAAGGCGGGAGGGTGCTGCTCAAATCAATTCTCTATGCTCTGACTGCCCCATCTTCTTGACACTTAGATGTCACTGTACTGCTGGTGATAAAAAGGCCTGCCAAAAAGGGATGGATTTGGATTCACACTGTGTCCCATGCAGCCAAATGAGAATTGACAATATTAGTATTTAGGACAATTTTCTAGATAAATTAACCAGAAGAATACATTTTCAACAGTTTGCTTCATCTAATCTGCCTTATATTGCTCTGAATCTTGCTCCCATCCACCGTTGCCATTTTAATACTTGCAAGCAGTTTCTCTTTTCTGTTTGTTTCCTGGGATGGAGATTAGGTGCACAAATCAGAATACAGAGAGAAATTTGCTTATATAAATTAAAAGCAAGAGAAAAAGCATCAGCCTATTAAATGTGGACTTGAGATGTGGAATTTGATATGATCTGAGACTTAACTGCTCCTATGTTCATCTGCTTTGCTAGTTGGATAATTAAAGAGGAAAGGCTGAACCTCACGTCCAGATCTGATTCTGAATTAATAGCTGATAGAAAGTTCAAGACTACCCCTATTCTAGCATATCTCTAACACAAACAGTGTGGACCCTTGCTCCTCTGTGACTGTAGTACATGGTACTCAAAGTAAGAAACTCTCCTACCTAATAATAATATATAACACCTGGCAAACACTTTTCATCCTGGGAGTACCACACAGATGACCAAGTGTTAACAAGGCTTTGAAGTGTCTTCTCTGTGCCGGAGATAATGACATTTCATCCAGAGGTTGACTGTGTTGGTCAAGGACATGCAGGCTATACAAAAGCAAGGGTTAGAGCTGCATCGAAGAGCCAGAGCAGATGGCAAGCACAGAGAGGGGCTGGCAGGACCCCCCTTGAAGGCCACCCAGGTAGAGAGGTCCAAAGCCCCTATTAAGAAGACATATCTGTCTCCTGAGCCTGGCAACGTGCATTTCTCTGTTCTCTCTCAAAGCCAGCTCACCTGGAGGACAGGGGTTGCTGCAGCTCCCAGACATCCCATTAGCTCAGCTGCTGGAGACCACTGCCAAGAGCGCTGCTGGGCCAAAGTCCATCTAAAGGCTGGCAGCCTTCCCTCTGTGTCTGTGCAGGACTTTCTCCCTCTTGCTCTTTGAAAGTTGCTAAGAGCACATCTGAAAACAAAAGAAGACACAATCACTTTGCTTTACAGGAAAGGTTAAAGCACAGATCCTTAGTGTCCTTTGTCCTTGGGACAGAAATCAACACAGATGCTTTTATTTAGTGATACAGCCGTAGGCTTCTTCTCTGGGTTATGCTGCAGGACAAAGCAGAAAAAGGGAAGCCAGACTTCATTGGACACTGTAGCCTGGTAGAAGTGGACCATACTCAAGTCCTTCCATGCCTTGGATCCAAGAGACCAGAGGCCGGAAAACTGAGGGAGGAGTGACACGTCAGCCCAAATCCCCTCGACTGAGCCAACAGCCAAAGCACAGGAGATTATGCACAGGCACCTCCAAAGGACAACCTTCGGTCCAAAACTGGGTACCCATCCATTCCTGCTCTCGCAAAATGCTGCTGTTACTACACAACAGCAGGAAAAATAAACTTAAAAGCTGCTGAGAAACAGCTATTATCCTCTGGTCCTCAAAACAGGCAGCATCAAGGGAGGCAGGAGGGTTTATGTAGAGAATCAGGCTCTTGCCTTCAGGACTCCCGCATTCTCCAGCACCCAAAAGGCAAACAAGGATAACACGAAGAAATGTCATGGCCACAGGACTAAGCCAAGAGATCTGACACACCTCTGTATCCCTCGCTGCCACAGGGTTCCTGCTGGGTGCAAGTAAAGTAGTTTAGCTCAGAATCTGGGCAGGTGGCTGGGAACTGGGCTAAGAAGGCTTCATTTTAGGGGTATCCAGGCTGCACTCAGTGCTGTGGCAAGCAGCACAGGAGCTGTAACCTGGATTATTATATACAGATTATACAGAGATAGATAGATAGATAGATAGATAGATAGATAGACAGACAGACAGATAGATACATAGATAGAGACATATTCCCCCTCCCCTCTGTCAAAATTAGAGACAGACTTTTCCGTAGTTTTGGCTTGTCTCCCTCTGCTATACTCAGCCCTTTCACAAGAGAGGCAATAATCCCTGTGGGGCTAAATTCCTGGCTGCTAGTGAGATGTTTGGAAACTAACGTAATGATCAGCCTAGCGTGACCCATGAGGAAATGAGTGATTCCACATACGGGCTGGGGGCTGCAGACAAGGGCAGAGGCCCAGTGGTCATCAGGGATAAAAAGGGGATATCCATCACGCGGATCCCATAAAAAGGGTATATCCACCCCCATAAAAGCAGGGATATCCATCAGGCAGATCACTCATCGGTTCCTAACAGTCAGAGTGACAGCATGCAGCAAGCAGCGTGGCTCCTTGAATCCGGGTACGGAGAGGTGAATGCAGCAAGTGAGCTGGAAAGATGCATGATAAGGAATCAAAACAGGAAGCACGGAGCATTGAAAGCAGGAGGCGTGCTCGACGACGTGGCAGGAAAAGGAGGAAAATACCCTTCGCAGGACGTGGAAGGGAGCAGGCTGCCTGGCCGGGATAGATCCGTGCTCGCCGCTCGCTCCAGCCAAATTGATTTCCCTGCCGCTGCTCCACCCGGCGCGCTTGCACAGTGCGGAGCCCCAGGGCCTTCTCAGTGGGAAATGCTCTCATAAAAGACTGCTTTTTCAGACCAGCGTTTAGCCCTCCCTCCCCTTCCACTGTGCTTTGACCCTAAGCTGCAATTCCTCCTAGATTTTGCAAGTCCAGACCCCCACCGGAGGATTTTGCCTCCCTGGCAGGAGCTGCCTTTGACTCCCCGGAGAGGCAGGTGCTCTCTGGGCACCGGCGTTTTAGGGGCTGGCAGAGGTCTCAGCTGGCAGCCAGCAGCTACATTCCCCTTATTATCCTTCCAGCTTTCAGCTACTGATGCAATTTCCACTCCGGCACTGGAGCCAGGGCAGGCAAGAAGGAAGCCCGGGAGCGTTGCCTCCATTCAGCAGCTCGGCGCCTGTTCCTCCGGGCCGGGAGCTGAAGCAGGACCTGGATGCAGGCAGCCCACGTGTTGAATCGCTCACTTGGTTTGGCGGCGACGTCCCAGACGCTGCTTTCCAGAAAGCACCTGCAGCTCCAACGAAACACAGTGCCTGCAAGGGCTATAAGCTCGCAAGGAGCTGGAGTATAAATGCATTTTGCTGGCCTACGTCCCTTGCACTTTCACAAATGCCTTTAAAATTATGGGCATTAATGCTCTCACCCAAGCACCCCTTTCGCAGGGATTGGAATAACAGCAGTGAGGGCTGCCTGAGCAGGGGAAATCTGCCACGCTGCAAGTTTCTGACTTTCCAGTGACACTTGTGTGTGTTGCCCTGTGCCCAAGGCATGTGAGTAGCTGGCTGCTGGCTCTACCTCTTCATTTCCTTCTCACATAAAGCCCAGCCTGGCTGGTTAGACTGAAAATGTGAACTTCTCCTCAGGGACAGGAGAAGAAGACTTGACACAGAGCTGTAATTTTTTAGTGCTATTTTTCAACTCTTCCCCCTTCCCCAAAGAGATTTTCTGTTAGCCAAAATAACCCAATAGCTCTTAAATGGAGAAATCCTGGCAGGGGCATTTAATCAAAGCTCCCAATCCAGTGCTTTTCCCTCTCATCCTAGGGAGAGGGATAGGTAGGGGATCCAGGGAGAACTCTGTATTTTCCCTGAAAAAAACAACACTTCTAGTGAAAAATATTCAGCTGGAAACCCAGCTGTCAACTGATGCCCATTGATGGTGACTGATTCCAAACTAATTTTCATCAATCTTTTTTTTTTAGCAGCTTTTCATAAAACTACAGGAAACTTACATCCCAGTTTTCCTCACTCAGGCTGCTCAGACTCAGATGCTCAGGCTACACAAGCCCCTTCTCAGACACTGCCAAGTGCATCATCACTCGGTAGGGCTGGTTCTTGGAGCCAGTAACAGGGCATGCCTGTGAACTGCTAATCATTTATTTTAAACCAGGGATACCTGCCTCTTTGCAGAAGACCTGGGGACTCAAATCCTTCCTAAGGACATCAGTCAAGGTGTTAAGGTCATCAGGAAGGATATTTGCCCCTTTGTTTGAAAAATGTTGTGTTCAATAAGAGACACCATAGTGCCAAAACCGCAAACTAACTACAGCAATGATACCTACGGCACCTACTGAAAAAAAGAAAAAAAAAAAAAAAAAAAGTATCAGACTTTTTTTTTACTCTTAATTACAAGTATATTGTTAAAAACATAGGTGGAAGTTATTACAATAAGGTTTGATCTGGAAAGGAATCATTGAGATCATATGAGAAAAGGCAAGGGATGGAGCATTTGGATCTCTCGTTAAAAAATCAATGCAAAATAGAGTGATCATAGGTAATCATAGATGAGAGGAAAAAGCAGAAAAGAGGAGTGAGGGGGAAAATACAAAATGAAGCCAGGCAAACATTGCAGTGTTGGAAGCTGGCTTTGAGATATTGCAGTCCCAGTCTGATCTTCACCGGGTTTTTGGCAGGGCACCAATAGGGAACGGCTCATCTTCAAGGTCTGGCTTGACCCATTACTGTCACAGGTGTTAGCAGAATTACAATGAAAATCCAGATCTGATTCCCAATTTTGGAGGTGTTCAGATGTGAGAGTTTTGTTTAAGGCTCCCTTTTAATGAAAAAGTGGGCAAACTGTGATCAAGGGGAAGGAATTGTCTCCATTCTCATGATTCACATCTCCCAACACCCACAATATATGCATTTCCCCTCTCTGATCTGCTCACTTCTGAAGGGCACAGCTGAGAACAGAGCGGGGAGCCGCGGACTAAATGGCAAAAGGAAGAAATAATAAAAAAAAAAATGCAGTTACATTTTATATCTCTCCAACATTTTGCTAAATTGGTTCTGCAAGCTTCCACAAGTTGGGGGAGCCGCGGAAGGGAGGGAGAGAAATTTCATTAAGCAAAAGATTCCCGGAGATAATTGGGAGGCCAGGGATAATAGGAGCAGGCTGCATTGTGCTGCGAAAGGAGGGCGCTTGCTTCGCGTGCGCTAATTGAGCAAGCCGAGAGGAGCCTTCTGCGGGGCCGGGGCTCTATCTCGGAGCCTGACGGGGATGTATAATCTTGCTGGTTTAAATAGACATTAGGGGGCTCCATTTTTTAAAAAATAAGCCGCTGAGTCGCGCTGGCAACCCAGGCAAGCGAGCACGGGCAGCGCGCTCTGCCTCCTCCCCCGCTCTTTCCGATGGCGGCTCTCTGCCCAGCTCCCGCTGCGCCAGGCCCTTGAGGCCAGCCCCACGGCCAAGGGCGCGGAGGAGGACTGTGCAGTGGGGCAACGAGGAAGGCACAGGAAACATGGCAGGCCCCCGGAGCCCCGTCTTGCTGCTCTCATGCTCTTAAGATTAAACCCCCCCGTCAAGCTGGAGGTTGCTGCCTTAGCATGCTGCCATCGGGGACGTGCTAAGCGAGGCCGTGAGGCTGCAGAGCGGGTGGCGGCAGGTTTCGCTCCTGCACATGGCCCTTTTCTGCTAATACCGCTGAAGAGGCCTGGCCTGGGGATTTTATTTGCACATCTATCAGCCCGTGCCCTAAAATTATCCAGATTAAAAAAAAAAAAATCTGTATCTGACTAATTAAAAATCATTAGCTTGGTGATGTCTGATTAGCCGCACAAGTACAGGCGTGTCTCTCTAGACTCTTCTGCGCAAATCAGCAACGTCGCGGCGCTCGTCCTCGCTCGCCCTCCGGGCCGTTTAATGCACGCAGGGAAAGCAAACAGAGCCAGGAGGAAAGCGGATTAGGACGGCATCCGCTCGGAGGTCTCCTTCTGCTCCCGGCACGGCACAGGGAAATTTCAGCGCGAACGAGACCTGAATTCTTGCACATTTCACGCCGCGCCAGCCGCTCGCGCCGGCGCTCCCGCCTGTGCCGGTTATTGTTTCCTCCGCAGGCCGCTCGCGGCGCTGGCTCCGTCGTGACAATTAGTGATAAATCACTGCTGGGAGCTGGGGCCGTCCGCTGGAACGCGCCCAAGAGCCGCTTCCCGGGAGGGAGAGCGCAAGGATGCGCAGCGGCCTCGGGCTTCCCGTTCCCTCTGCTTTTAACGACGGGGCCGGCAGGGCTGCGCTTTAGTCCTGCGAATACTGTGGCGGCGTGGAATAACGTTCCCTCCTGGAGCACGCATCCGAAAGCTGCCTCCTTCCGCTACACATGCTGCCCCCATGGAAATCGGTGGGAGCTTCATGCAGGGATATGAGGGCAGGATTTAGCCCATAAATCACAACCCAGATCATAAATACACGCTTAAACCTTCTCTTAATATGATTCATTAAGAAGGAGCTTTTACGGTTGGGGTGGTTTTAATTATCACTGTGTAATTTTATTGTTATTGTTTCCATTAAACATTAACAAACGCTCCTTATTTTTGGTTAACAAAGATCTTTCTTAGATTGCACAGTAGTTAATGAAAACCACATAAACGCATGCAGAAAGATACCGGGACTCTCACTCAATTAAATGCAAAACTTAAACTAGGAGTTCTATAAAAACACAGATTGTAATGAATCATAAATAAATACAGAAAACTAACAACTGCTTTGGGTGCAGCAATGAATTTATAGCCCAAAGATTTGCATCTTTAAGGTCTGAAAGGCTGTCTGCATTCGCTGCAGCCCCCAGAAGAGCGCCCAGATCCCCTCCTCCGTGTCAGAGCCCCTGCTCGGAGCTCATTTTGTGGGCCTCTGCAAATGAGCTCCCCAATAGCCACCGGAGCCTGATTTAAGATCAGCTTTGTCCAGCATGACACCCAGATGTGCTGGCGTTATCCTTATCAACAGCGAGTAGGAAGCAGCTGTAGGAGCTGGTGCTGGCCTTCACCTGTAGGTTCACCTGCAGGAAACGCTATGGATGACTCCAGACCTCTTCAGTTTATTGGGATGCTGCTATGGAAGGGGTCTGCGCCATTTGTTAGGCAGAGGTCACCTTATTTTTTCTGAAACTGGTGTGGAGAACCATTCCCATGGAGGTATCTCCTCCAGCATAACCACCACCTTGGTGGCAGAGGTCTCCCAAAATCACAGGAGACAGGTAAGAGGCATGGCGGCCTCAGCAAGACACAAGAAGTGACTTTGCTGCGGCTGGGGTGGCCTTGGTCTTTGGAGGTGCAGCTGGGAGCTCCTCCTGTGTGCCAGCTAGCACAAATGGAGTTTGTGTGGCTCTGTGGGCTTTTCTAACCGTGCACATGTTCTACTTCCAGGGGCTGGACCCAACAGGCAAAAAAAAAAAAAAAGAAAGAAAGAAAGAGGAGGCAGCAGCATGAGCTTTAAGCTAGGGTCAACTTCTATGAGCGAGACAACAGCTAAGGCTGCGGAGTGGGTCCACAATATAGCTGGATCCACAATATATTAGGATGCAACCACACTGACTGTGGCACTCTGGCAGCTGGGGCTGCATGAACATCTGTGGGCTTGGATGCTTACGGACCATCCACGGAGCCCTGCTTCTGGCTCCCAGCACAGCAGCTCCATCGTTCCAGGGCATCCAGCAGGTATTGCCAAACAAGTCTCAAACACTCCTAGCACGCCACAAGCGTAAAAATAAGGGAAAACACATCTCCTCTCCTGGCGAAGGTGTTGAGATGACAGTGCCTCCTCAGGCGCTGCCTTACTGGCACAGTGAGGATGGGACTTGCCTGGAAACTGTCTGAAAGCGAAGCTAGGAGCCAACAGCTGTGCTGGGGAATGGGGGCTGCAAGGAGCCGTGCGGGGACCCGCTGTGCCCAGCCAGCCCCGTGCCCACGCCTGCTGCAGCGCCCGAGCCCTGGCCGTGCAAACCTTTAGCACCACTTTTTGCAGGGAAAGAAGACATTTTCTGCTCTCCTAGGCTGCAGTCGGCTGTAACCATCTTCTACTACTATTATTTCGCTTTTATGCAGTGACTTAAGGGAAACTGGCTTCAATAATAACGTGGTAGGTGTGTTTTAACTCTTCTTTTTTCCTGTTTTAAATCCAGTTCTCCAGCATGAAAAGGGAACGTAAAGGAGATAAGTAATTTATATGCCAGCTGCCATTTTCTTTAAATTGATAGACTATTCGCTTTTGAAGCTTCATTTGCAGATTATTTATTCTGGTCTCCAATGTCCAACTCCGATATCAAAAAGATAGAGTGCAAACCCTTAATTATACTTGCATGTCCAGTATATGTTAAGAACCTATAAAACAAAGCACGTGCACTCTTCGGGCTCGTAATAGTTTGATGAAGATTTCCAAATTTCTCAAACTGTCAGTTCATTTCCAGAGATGGATTATTTCTGTGAGGATTTCATCTATCTAATTATTTCTGTCCTGATTACGTAACTGCTCCATATTTTTCACCCCCGTGCCCTACCCTCGTCGCAGCCAGAGCGGGGGTGACGTGGCCTTGCTTTTTAGCATATAGATGACATACAGCCGCGGCAGGGAGGATGCTCTCGGAGGTTCCTCCGCACAGAGGCACCGCGGTAGCCCCCGCAGCTGGCAGGGCGCACGTGCACATCCACAAGGGCGGTTTTGTTTGGGCGGAGGGGGGTTCCCTCCTCCCGAGCCTTAGAGACACGCATGGCTGCGGGACAGGAATTTCTGCCCCGGAGCTTCAACTTGCAGCAAGGGCAGCGAGCTCCGCTCTTCCAAAGCCGTGCTCAAAGCTGCCCTGCGCAGCCGGATATTACGGCAGCAGGCAAGCATTTCCATGGTGTAACGGGGGATGGTCCTTGGGGATGGGGTAATTGGGACCTCAAGCACTGATAAACACAGGGAGGGCTCCGAGCAGCTTCTTGCAAGGGTAAAAATGACCTCTGGCTGCTGCACTTTCCTCTTAAAGCAGGTCAGTCCGTGGATGCAGCAGCACAAGACACCGCTTTAAGTTTCTCTTCTGGCACCATCCTCCCTTGCTAGTTTATGGCCCTTTTCAGCACGATGGCTGTATAATTCCTACACAAGCTCCGTGAAAGCGCCTGTCATGTATTTTCCGCGGAGCGGGGAGTTACAGCTTGGCTTTGCAGTCCTGCAGTGCCTTGGGGCAGGGGCAGTGGCACGCAGAGAGGAGGAGAGCGTCCTGGAGCAGAGCGAGCGCAGCCACCGCCGGCCCTTGGGCACCTCTGCTGCCCTCGGCAGCCTGGCCGTGCGGGAGCCGTGCGGGAGGGCAGCACGAGGAGGGCACCCGGCAGCCTGGCCGTGCGGGAGGGCAGCACGAGGAGGGCACC
>NW_020455743.1:4313518-4333719 GCF_003342845.1 Nothoprocta perdicaria
GCCGTGCGGGAGGGCAGCACGAGGAGGGCACCCGGCAGCCTGGCCGTGCGGGAGGGCAGCACGAGGAGGGCACTCGCCGCGCGCGTGGCCGCAGGGCGGGCAGTTTCCCGTTACACGCGGCTGGGAAGCGGCATCTGTTTCCAACTGAGGAGCTGCAGCCGAGCGGGGGAGTCGGCGCTTAGTGCACCTGTGGTTGTCGGCTTTGGGATTCCTTACGTTTAGCTTGCGCAACCTGTTCGTGTGTTGTTTTCCCCTAGACTTCGGGCCCGGCCTGGGGTAGAAGCCCGAGAGAGGGAAGGAAATTTGTCCAGGGAAGTTTAAAAGCGAGTCTGATGATCCCATTAAATCAACAAGAAGTCCCAGCGTTACAATCTAAGGGTTCAGAAGGTGGGAGTAAACAAGGAGCCGTGGCAGAGCGCGAAGCCAAGCAAACATATGGAATAAGTTACTGGGGGAAAAGACGGTTGAAGAAGTGCATAAATGAGTTCAAG
The DNA here is from genome assembly GCF_003342845.1 of Nothoprocta perdicaria. NCBI lineage: Eukaryota > Metazoa > Chordata > Aves > Tinamiformes > Tinamidae > Nothoprocta > Nothoprocta perdicaria. The sequence continues at coordinate 4,314,010 of NW_020455743.1, forward strand.
AGATGCCCGGGCTTTTCTCAAGAGAAGGGAAGCACCCAAGGGGTTCTGCTTGAAAAAGCAGGAAGGAGGGATTAGGATGAAGGCAAAAGATGGAGGCCTGCTGTGCTGACTGGCTTTTGCCCATTCCTGACTTATTTTCTTTTTTTTTTTTTTTCCTTTGGAGTGTAGCAGATATTAATGTAATTAAAAGATGGGGAAATACAGCGAGATCTGCAATAAGCGAAGGGCAAGCAGAAGGGAGCCTGAGTGGGAGCTACCTAGCAACCAGCCTACGGGAGCCAATAAAACCTACAGATAGGCAAAACCAAGGGAAAAAATAATAATAATAAGCACCCAGGGTCATGAAATACAAGCTCAAACATTGCACCCCCGAAGCCGCGCAGTGGTGCAAGTGGGAGGCTCGGCAAGTATGCAACGGGCCAGGTGGAGGCTGTGCGAAGAGACAGCGGCCAGCAGCTCCTGAGGCAGGCGTCCCTGTCCCTCTGTCACCGCGGCCTCACGCAAGAGCTTTGCTGTATTTCAGCCCCTCGCTGCAACCATTTGCTGGTGCTTAAGGCCAGCAGCGTGACTTTGACCTTCCCAGGGCAGCTGCATGCGGAGCCCGGGAAGCTCCAGCCCCACGTGGCTGAGGGCGGCGAAGGAGCTGGGAGCGAGACATGGAAACCTGGCAGGCCCTCGCTGTGCGGGGAGGAGATATTTTGGCCTCTCCGTGTCGTTGCCCTGCAATAGCCCTCTCCAGAGCCGCGCTGCGCCCGCTCCTCCGGCTGCCGCTGACAACGCGATCGGGGCGCCGCATTCCCCTCCCGGCGCCGCGAGGTGGGAAGCACAGCCGCGAGAACAGCCGCCGCCGCCGCGGGACATGCGCCTGGCGGCACGGCCGGAATAAATCTGCCCGGAGACGCGGGAACTTGCCGTTAATCTCCGTGAGCTGATGCACTCGTCCCAGTGCGTGAGAGCGAGGGAAAACCCGGCCGACGACGAGCGGCCCCGCTACGTTTTGATCAACTTAGCAGCCTTTCTATAAAATTTATCTGCAGTTAAAGTCATGCAAATTTTATTGTAGGAAAATGCCTGGTGTTCACTTCTGTAATTGTGACATGATATATTTTTAAAGCACACATTATAACGGAAGATTACACCAGAGAAGAGCTTGTCCTCTATCTGACAGTACTTTCTGGGGAGACAACAGTGTCTTTCCAGCAAGCACACATGCACTTTCCATTTTAAGCTTTACGGCCACAATACGCTTGGATACAAAACCTGCTCAGCTTCAAAATGGCTCAGGGACTAAGGTGAATTTTCCCAAAAGGTCGGGTAAAATCAGACAAGCTGGCTTTTAAATTGCCAGCCTTTTTAAAAAATAATTTCCCCAGATGTGAACATTGTCCTTGTGAATCCTTCCTTTGACATGTGATGGTACTTACCGAACTGCTGTTCCTACATCACCGGGCGTTTCACATGGGTAGAAAGTGGTGAGAAGATATTTGAAAGAAAATATGTCATGATGAGGCAGCTGAGAGGAAAGGAGGGAGCTTTTGTGCTCACCTGGGTGGTTGTAGTTAAGGCTACCACCGATGGGCCATGGGCTTTCTCCTAGGCCTAGGGCAGGAAGAACCGTGGTATGGAAGAGGAGGGTTGGCCTCTACTGCACACTTTAGGGCTCTGTCCCATCCTTACCTTAATTTGGGCCCCACTCCTGCAAGCTCTTCTGCATTAATGTCTGTTAACTTCTGCTCTGGCTTCCCTTGGTATATTTGATGGTTAAAAGCAAGACTCGCAGAATCGGGGGCTTGTTTTGCAGTAATGGATTTGTTGCAGAAATACAGCTAACTAGCTGTGGCTTCTGAAAAAAAAATGGTTATGCTTTTTTTTTTTTTTTTTGAATTTCATGCCATTAAAAATTACCCAGAATGTACAGTCACTCAGTAGCAGCTCTGTAGATAAGGATTTAATTATAAGCCCTGCACTCACTTATACCCTTTGAATACCAAATGCATTTTGTGATTGCTTTCAGAGCACACTATTTTTTTCTTCCAGAAATTTTGAAGGCAATTGGGCAATTTTACAGTCTTGAGTCCTGATTCAGCAGCCTTGCCGTTTCAGCAAAGAAATGATGCGCTTAACTTCAGTAAGCTGACTTGAGCTTATGCTTAATCGAGACCAACATTTAAGATTATGTTAAAATTCTTAAAATTCTTAAGTTTTGTACCATTTTCAAGCCTTGGTGCAGAATAGAGCTTGGTTCCGTGACTCAAGCAAAGAGGGAATTTTTGTAAAAATCTTCACTTAGCTGTGGATACCCTTATATGTGTTGTGTACATGTACGATGTGTACAAAGCCCAGAAGATGTGACGGAAAGTTCCTATGCAGATTGTATGTAAAATACTTTGGATATAATGTATGTACATTATATTACATAAGAGGAAAAGGAAACTATGGAGATACTCCTGGACAGTTAATGGGCAAGTTCAGAGTAAGGGTAACTGGGAGCAGGACTGAAGCTGAAACATTTCCTTGTCCAATGACAACTTCCTGTTTATGTTTGTGGGTTGGTTGGTTTGGTTTTTGTGTGTGTGTTTTGGGTTTTGGGGTTTGTTTTTTTTTTTTTTTTTTTTTGGGGGGGGGAAGTTTTTTGCTTTGTTTTGCCTTCCCTATCCCATGTTTCAGGACAACTTTGCAATGCTAAGCAAGCCCAAGGATCTCCTCTGTTGTACTGGGGATAGAGGTTCAAGTGCAAGCTCTGCTCAGCTAAAGGATTTGCACTGAGGCTTTCCTTGACCTAATCATTTGGCTCCTGGCCACGCAGAGTTGACACTCCATCTTCCTCCAAACTTTGGCTTTAAGTAGAAATTCCATCCTTTTCTCTGCGAAACATTTTAGGAGCTAGCTTGTTCCTGGGGGAAAAAAAAATAATAATAGAAATATCAGCTCTGATGAGCTGTCACATTGTCTCATGGTAAAGACATTTTAATCGAAAATTTCCAACCAAGCTGTGGTCAGTACACTGTGCTTTGTCCCTCTGGTGCAAGTGACACGTGATCTGCAGGCACTGGGGACCTCGCTTTGCTGCTGAACCCCAGAGATGTGGGAATAAACGGAGAAACGGAGCTACAGCCATGCCAGTAATGACAGAAGAGGAGGAGGAGAGGACCCAGTGCGGCTGTACCCGCTCCGCCCCAAAGCATCTCCAAGGATTTGCCTTAGTAGCCTCATTCAAGGGTTCTCTGGCGAACCCAGCTTGCTAAAGGATGCACCGTGGGAACCCGAAACTGCAGGACAACCAAGCACCGATCAAATCCCCATCAACGGAGAGAGCGTGTTGCTTCCCGTCCCGTTTTGGCATCGTTTCCCTTGGGGGACGCCAAGCTGGATGGGTCTATGAGACAAGCAGCCAGCCCCAAGGAATTGCCAGGGAGAAGCGCGTCCGCTCTCCCCAGGCCACACGGCAGGGCAGTAATCGGTCGCAGTGCTGTTGTGTTTATGGGGAGCTCCCGCCGGTGCACGACACCGCACCGCGCCGTGAGGTAGTGTCTGGATATTAAATAAGGGAGCACGGAGGTTTTTCTCACCGTTATAATGGTGCTGCAAAGTGCTGCATTATTTATTGTCGTATCGCTTTTGCCAAGGGCTCTAGCTTGTCTATTGGTTGTTAGGAGCCGGAGCATTTGCAAAACAGTTTAAAAAAACATCTCACACTGTTATTCCTCGGCTCCCATTTCCAATTCCTGTACCTCAGGAAAACGGCGGAGCCGCCTGCACACAAAACGCTGCCAGACGGAGGGAGCAAACGAGCTGAGAAAACGAGATGCTTTTTATCATTTCTCTCAGCTGTAGTAATCGCACGTGTTACCCGTAACAATTGCAGGAATTAAATTTTCTGGGGGAGGTGTGATTTAGTAGAATTGCTTCTTTTTTTAATTTTTTTCCTTTCTTTTTTTTCTTCTTTTTTTAAGGAAGCGAGTACCAAAGCTGTGCCCATGGGGCCCCTCCCTGGCGTCGCCTGCCCGCTCCTCCAGTGGCAGCCTCAGTGCCGGCTGCTCCGGGCTGCACGGAGAGCCGGGCTGCAGGACGGAGCAGCGGGGGCCGCAGCGCCCACCCCGGGCAATGCCCCTCGCCTCCACAGAGCCCTCGGGAGCCGCCTGCCGCCCGGCAGCCCCCCGGCTTGCCAGCAAACCGAGCGGCTTTTGTCATTCCGATGGCGACGTCCCCCGCGTCTGCACCATTATTGGGCTCTTAATATTTAGCAGCCTTTCGGGCAGCTTTAATTAGTTTCTCTCCAGAGCAGGCTGGGGTTTGGGGGGGGGGATGGAAGGGGGGGGGGCGCTGCGAAAAAGCATTACAAAGGTTCAAATGCAAGGCCGTTCATGCTTAAATGCGTCGGATCGCGGGATTAAAAGGAGTGTTAAAAATGTGCCCTTTGTGATATGCCTCGCGGCTCCGGGGACCGGCATCCGCGCGGTTATGAATATAAGCGGCTGATTTAGGGCTGCTCTGCGCCAGCACGGCCCGCGCCGCAGCCCCGCAGCCAGGCAGAGGTCGAGGGCCCCCGCAAACCCCGCTGCCCTCCCCAGACCAGCCCCACGGAGCAGCACGGGCCCCCACGGAGCAGCACGGGCCCCCTCGCGTCCCCTGGCTCGCTCCATCCCGTTCCCGGCACCGCAGGGCTGGGACGACATCCTAGGGCCCTGCTGCAGATTTAGTGCATCCCCAGCCAGCCGTGGAGCTTGCACCTCCCTCCCGCCCTCCCTGCGTCCGTCTGCTCCCGACCACCAGTGCCGGGCGCTTGTGCGTGACCCGGGAATAATCGCGCCCTGACCTAGCGCGGCCCCTGTAGCCAGGAATAATAATTCCGAATATTTCCAGCAGCCGCAGGGAGAGCGGCTGAGATAGATAAAGCATCGTGCGGAATTCCCTGCCAACACAAACAATGTGAATTACAGAATTAGCAACACAAAGTATCGTAACTGTCCTTGCCTGGGCAAAAATAGGCTGCGTCTCAGCAGTCTAAAAGCAGCACGGGGCGGGCTGAGCAAGGCAGGGCCGCTGGAACCAGAATGCGGCCACAGAAAAATCCAATTAGGGGTTTTGTTCACTGGCGTTGCGGTGCCCGTGACCTTCCCGCCTGTGCGAACGCTCCAGAGGTCGGCCTGACCTGGATCGCTGGGATTCGGATTTTTTTTTTTTTTTTTTCAGTGTGATATAAGTGAAAGTGGCCAGCCTGGTCTCTGGGATATATGCGTTGCTCCATAGAAGGGTAGGAAAGATAGTTTGGCTTTCAGGGCAGTATGCGGCCTGGCTCAGCTGTTTCTAAAATGAAGACAAGGCTCCAGCAGCCACAGACATCAGCAGTCAGTTAAATCTTAAAATAGATTTTGAGTATTTTGAAATTTTGGAAAACGAAAATCCCAGTGTGCAGGCACTCCCAGTTTCCCAGTGTTTCCCAGTCCACGTTCACTCCCGCACCACAAGATCCCGCTCCGCTGAGCGGCATGTTGAGGAGGTGGTTCGTAGGCGCCTGCTTCCCAGTGCAGCTGAGGTGAAAGCTGCGCAGATATTTAACAGTAATAACCCTCATGTTCAAGCGCTTTGCAGACATTTACTGCAGGCAGCAATATCTCTGCTCCACAGATACGGGTTTTAAGAGAGACAGGGATAACCTGAATTGCCCAAGGTCCCAAAGGAGAAGCCTGGAATGATATCAGAACGAAAAGTCTGGTATCCCTACCTGAGCGGCCTGTTAGACAAAACCTTTGTCTATTAAAAGGTTCTGGCCGTGGGGAAACCACGGATGCAGCTTCCATCTTGCGTGAGCATCTGGGGCATCTGCGCACGCAGGATTAGCCCGGGGCTGCTCCAGGCCACGGCGCGGGCAGAGCCGGCGGCCCCAGCGCCAACGTGCCAGCATCGCTTAATCCAGGGACACTAATGCCAGGGAACGGGGGAGCCGCCTGCGCCGGGCGCAGGCAGTGTGGAAGGGCTCGAATCTGCTCCACAAGCTGCTTTGCGGGCAGCCGGGATGCGATTTGGGCGGTGTAAAGCTGTATTAATGTCCAAAGTGCTGCTGGGATCACACAGGAATCCTTTGTGTCCTTAATGAAGGGGGGGAAAAAAAGAAAAAGAGAAAAATTCAGGGCTTTATTCTGAAGCTTTGTGTCTAATCAGATGCCATGTTGTAAAGCTCTGGAAAACACACCAGAAATAATAATTGGGAGGAAATAAAAGGTTTAGCCCAAAACAGTGTGTGATTTAAATAAGAAGTGAAAAAGAAAGTGTGCAGCGTTCGAGCGCCTGGCGAGCAAACTTTTTCAGTTCATTTGCATCGAGATGCCAGGGGGAGGGGCAGCACTTAAATCGGTATAAAAAACTAGTTTAGATGTAAATGAGAGATAATGGTCCTGGGGGAGGAAAAAAGCCAGGGTGGGGGGGATGAACGTTGTCCTGTGAGGCCGGGTGAGCCCCAGATGCGGCGCCACGCCGGCCGCCACGCGCTCGCTCGCGCACGGGGAGCGCCGAGCAAGGAGCTGCGGCGGCGCGGACGGGCATGGTGCCGCCTTCCAGTGGCCTGCCTAATCCCACGCGGATTTGTCGCGGATTTACGTGCCGGGTGACCCGGTTTCTGCATCCCGTCAGGAAAAAAAAAAAAGAAAAACCCACCTCGGCTGTCATGCGGGTGATGCATGAGGCTGGCGGAGCGCGCGGCAGGCCCGGGCGTGCAGGCCCCGGCCAGGGAAGGCAACGTGGCCTCCTGCTTGCTGATACTCGCACAGGCCCCAAGCATCGCCAGGTCCTGCGCCCCAGGAGGGCCCGGCATCCAGGTGGTTTCCTCAGAAGTGCCGGGCTCTCCCAAGGCTGCCGCCGCAGCCCTCTGGCCACGAGTGCAGCGTGGATCCAGGAGCGTGGCTCCCACATGGGTGGCCTTGAGCAAGGCAGTGACCCGCAGCGGCCTTGCCAGCGACCCCGTGTCTCCGTATTCCCCACGCTACCCCTAGGAAAGGGGGAAAGCAGCATTGCGGCAGGGAAGAGATCTGTTTTTCCTCACTGCCGGCTGCTCTGGCGTGGGTGCCACGCTCCAGGTGGAAGGGTGCCAGATGCTATAAATAACACCCCACTTTTGGGGCGGGCGACGCTGGCTCAGCCCAAGCCCTCGTAGCAGGCTGCTCCCTCGGGCGGACAGGACCTGGGGCACGGAAGGGTATGGAGGAGCGTACGAAACCCTCCTGGGACGAGCTACCCCGTGCAGCAGCCATGTGTCCCCGCGCAGGGAACACGCAGCTGGCACGGGGACGGGCCGCGGCTTGGCAGCCCTCGGCTTTTTTCCTTTTTCTTTTTTTAACTTCTCCTTTCCTGCGGAAACAACAGCAACTCCCAGCCAGCGTCTCTGCTGGCATCGCCCCAGCAGCGTCAACAGAGCTGTGCCAAGAGCTCCTGGGCTGTATTGTCACCAGAAATGCAAACTGGCACCAGGAGAAGCCGCAAACGTCGGGATTCTCCATGCAAGCAGCGCCGCCGGCTGCGCCGCCGCCACCGTGTTGGGCGTCACGGAGCTTGAGAGCTGCCTGAAGGCAGAAGGAGTGAAAGGAGAAAAGGAGCGAAAGGCCGTGGAGGGGGAGGCGAGGGGGACTGCGCGAGCAGAGGAGGGCTCTGCACGGTGCAAACAAAGCTATTTGTAAAAACTGCTCTTAAAAGTCCGAGATTAGCCCCGTGCCCTGGTGCTGCCCGGCGCAGATTGAAATTCCACGCATTCCTCATACCTGCCACCTAAAGCTCTGCTAATTGCCGCTGAAAGCCAGCGTTGCCATTTGTGATTTCGCATGTTTTTTTTTTCACCCCTTTTCCTAGCAAAATAAGCCTCTATCAGTAGCCTTTGCTTATGTGACACCCCCTTCCCTCCCCATACGAATGTGGGGAGAGCAAGTGAGTTTCAATGTGGCAACCAGACCACATCTGAGATCAACTCGGCCAGAGCCCCGAAGTTGAGCACTCACCCAGGCTCGGAGAAGGCTTGCAGCAGGACTGGACATGCTGTGTGTGCTGCTCTGGTCCTCTCAGTGGCTTAGCTTTTTTTTTCATTTGTTTTGGTGGTTTTTTGGGGGGTTATTTCTTTTTTTTTTTTTTTTTAGGAAACTGAGAAGTGAGCTGTTTGCCACTGGGCAGCTCACAGGAGCCCAGTTCTTCACAGCTGATGAGAAACGTCAGTCATTAGCATTTGACTGGGACAGAGTTTTCCCCTTCATCCTGCCTTGGTTTTTGTCCCTCCATGCTAAAGGAGTGGCGAGCAGCTCAGACTTTGCCAGCTCAGAGCCTAGGGAGCTCTGCCTCTCTCCCCTCGCATTGCTTGTAGAGCACTGATTTTTTTCCCCCAAGCCAGCCCTTGATTGCCCGGTAAAAAAAAATCCCCACGACAGTTTCTAATGCAGCTCCGCTGCAATCCCAGTAGGTAGACACCCCTCCCTGCCATGGGAAGGATGCATTTATTACACTCATGCATTGCTCTGTCCAAGCGTGAGAGCACTTTCCTCCCGGGAGAAGGTGGCTGTCTGCAGGAGAAGCCCTGGAAAAGGGAGAAGAGGGGCAGGATGCCTGCGGGGTGGCAGCGATGCTCCAGGCACCCAACGCTGGGGCCGCACACACAGCTCCTGCATCAGGAGTAGACCAAGGGCTGTGAGGGGGCTGAGGGGGGAAAAAGAGGAAAGGAGGAAGCTCATTAGATCCTTTCGCTCAATCCCAGCTGGCCAGAGAAATCAGTAAAAGCCTGGGAGCAGGGCAGAGCGCTGCAGACTTTGCAGCGAAGCAAAGGCTGAGCCGCCGCCGCTCGGCACCGCTGGCGAGTGCATCCCTCTTCCCACCGACTATCGTGTTTCGCTCGGAAGCCCCTACGCTGCCTGCTGGCAATGGCAGCCTGCAAGATGCTCTTTTCCTGGTGGTGCTGGGGCAAAACGGGCCCCTGTGGTCATCTGTATCAGGAGTTAACACTGCTGGGCAGCAGAACTGGGTCTAGCCACTCCAAATTAGAGGCTTGCAGCAAGCTGCTCACCTTCCCTCCGGTCCCACAGTCAGGATTGCCCCAAGTTTCACTGAAATTCCCTCCCCAGAGGGCAGCCCACCATGTAATTACAGTCAGTCCCCCGCGGCTGTGCCTGTGTCCTCCTGTATCCCATAAAGCTGCCATAAAGCAGCGCTCCAGCGCCTTCCGCTGCCACTCTTGTCCTGCTCCTCACTTTTTATCCTGCGTCGACAGCTGCTGTGCTGCACCGAAGCGAGCCTTAGGGATTGCCGGCTTTAAACTGGCTCCTGGAGAGACCTCCTGACTAGTAAATTTTTCAGTTAAGCATGTCCCAGTAGAGGGGACACTCGCAAATCACCACCGCGCTGTGCTCCGGAGCCGCGCTCCCTCCTACCAGTACAAGTAATACTTAAGATTAACGGATAGAGGATAGAGGGGGGTATTTTTCCCTGTGTTCCCAGTTTGCTAACCGTGTGCCTTTGACGGCTCTTTGAGCGTAGCTGTTATCGCTGCTTCTCTTCCAGAGGCAATTAGCCTGTTTCCCCTGCTGTTTGCACAGGCCTCGCACGCAGCAATGGGGGAGACAAAAAGATGGGAAGTTGGATCTTATTGCAGAGCCACAAAATCAACAGGCAACAGCAGGGGCTGCATATTGCCCGAGATGGGATGTAAAGCTCGTTTTCTTTCGCTCGGGAATGGATTAAGTCCCAGCACAAGGGGAAGCTGCTGGCCGTGGGTCAGATGACACATTGTCCTTTCACTGGTTGGCTTCAGCTCCGCCAGCACAGAGCAGCCACATGCCTTTATCAGGTGGGATTGCCCATTTCCATCGTAGCAAGCAGGCAATAGGCACAGTCGTAAAATGCATAAAACAATCTGGATTCAAGCAGACTACATCCCAATCCTCCATCATAAGCATCAGCAGGGCGCAAATGCCTGAGTCTATGTGTTTTTAATATTATTACTTCCTGTTCTCCTCATGCTCCCACAGCCTTTTGGTTGCATCAAATTAATGACCGTCTTTTTCCTCATCCTGCCCCTTACCCTGCTCTTCCCGGTCGCTTCTGCTCCAGCTCTTGCAGCCTGCAATGCTGCGCAGCTGGGGCTGTCCCGGGCAGGGGGAGCAGCCGCAGCGAGCACTGTGCTTTGCTCGGCAGGGACACAACACTGTCACGCTCAGACTCGCACGCAAGGCTCAGCTGGCGGGAGAGACGCCTGCGATTCCATGAGGGCAGCAGTCAGTCGGGGATGGTCGCTTGAGGAGGGGAAACTCCTCCTCCATGAGGTGCTGTTCCAGTGAGCAGAGCTGGCCAGCCAGCCATACCCAGGAGCTCGCAGCTCCGGCGAGGAGAGACAGGCCAGCCCGAGCAGCCATGCCATGATACAGAGACATCGCGGGCAGCCCCCAGCCGGAGCGCTGCGCCAAAGTGAGCTGGGCACCGGGACGAGAATTCCTCTTGCCTTTTGCAGCTGGACAGCTGAGGGTGCCTGGGATTGCCCAGGGCTTGGGATCACGCAGGCTCCCTTCTCCTTGCGGAAGGCTGTGGCCATCAGCCGCGGGGAGCTCTGGACACTCCTGGTGGAGTCAGACTTTGACAGTAAGGACCCCAGGGTCCTGCTGTGCCTACAGCACCTGCACTGCTTCCTAGCCCCGCGTGCGTTCCCCACGGCTGGCTGGAAAAGCCCAGGCTGGCCCCATCAGCCGAAACTCCAGGTGCCGGACCTTGGCATCTCCCCTAGAGGCACAGAAGTGCTACAGGTACCTCCAGACAAGGCAGCTGAGTGCCCCAGGCTTTGCTGCTCTCTCTTGGCCCATCTCGCGTTTTTCCCTACCAAGACTTTTGGCGCCGTTTGCCCTTGGCTGGTGGCCTTTCGGTCAGCGCACTTGGAGCCAGCACGCTGTGACATTTCCCTGCCTCCACCCAGTCCTGGGAAGGATTTTATTGTTCCTCCCGGCCCGAAGGCCGGGGAGCAGCTGATCAGCAGGCCGCTGCAGAGAGGATGTCTCCCTTCCGCTGGCCTCTTTCCCCTTCCCCCGCGCTGCCCGAGAAGAGCCGCGTGCGCCTGCACGTGAGCGCCCGCTCGTGTGCCGCATGCGGGAAGCATCCCTGGCCGCAGGAGTCGAGTCTGTCCCCGGCTCCGCAAGGCTGGAGCTGCTGGGGTGTTCCCGGCTCCTCCTGACCAAAGCACTGCTGGAATTGCCACGCTGCAAACAAAGCCTCCTGGCTGAATCCTGGGGGCCGTTTCACCCTGCGTTTTGGGCATCTCGCTGGTGCGCCTCCCCGCGCTTCCCTCGCTCGCTGCGACGCAGCGCTGAGCCCAGCCTGCCAGGGAGCTCGCCGAGCAGCGGAGAGCCAGGCGCGTGGGCGCCAAAAACACTTCGTGGTTCTAGAAAGATCAAGAGCTAGAGAGGGAGAGATGTTTTGCCAAGCCAGGGTCAGCTTCCCTGCTTGTCACGTCCAGCCTCCCTGTCCTGAGCCATCCCTCAAACTCTCTGTGGCCAGAGATCCTCTTCAATAAGCTCTGCTTGGATGGTCCTTGCTGAGTTTAATAGTGTTCCAGGAAGGGAAGGGGATAAGAACAAGTGAAAGGAAAATAAACATGCAGTGTGGCTGACGGGCAGGCAGGAGGTGGCCCAGGAGCACAGGGAGGTGTGATGAGGGGCCCCGTGCCGCCTCGCGCCAGCCCAGCTCCCTGCCAGCAAACCTAAATGAGCAGGAGGAGGAGAGCCAGGCGCAGCTTGGAGGCCCTGGCCGGGCTCCCCAAAGCAGGTTAGGCAAATTAGCGCCGTGCTGCCCCCAGCTCATTAGCTCGCCGTGCAGCAGCGCTAATTAGCCGCGGCAGGGCCCGCAGCGATGGCGCCCAGCGGGTCCCCAGGGCTCGCAGCAGCCTGTGGGGCCAGCAGGTCCCCAAGGGGTCGTAGGCCCCCGAGTGCCACAGCTCCTGCTTTGGTGTCCACAGGAGGCAGCGAGAGGCTCCCCATTCATTTCGGTGGCCCATGAAGCAGAAGGTCTTCAGTATTCTCCTCCTCCTCCCATCCTAGCCAGCCACATTTATTTTACCCTCCACTCTACTCTTCCAGGGATCGATGGGTCATCAAGATGATGAGTTAGTGCCTGTAGTGACAGTGGCACTTTCCATTACTGCTGATGTACCTGGGGGACACACGTCTCCCAAAGACTCATCAAGGCAGGGAAATTCAAAAAAGAGGCAAAAAGTGTCATTTGCAATGAAGCCACCCCAAAGCTCAAGACCTGCGGCACAGGCAGAACCTGCCTGGACCTGCAGAGGTCCCGCAGAGGGACACCGGGATGGACACTGTGGTCACGGAGCAGGTTGCAGGCTTGGGATCTGGGCTCCTGCCGCTTTCTGTTTTCTCGCTCTCCTTTCACTTACCGATATCCTTGCTGAGACCCGTTTGGATAAAAGTTTCTAGCTGGGGAATGATTTCTTTTCCTGAATACCTTTCATGACTAGCAGACAACATTTAAGGTTTGGGCTGTTTTGGGTTATTTTTTGTGGGTTTATTTTGTGTTTTGTGGGATTTTTTTGTTTTGTTTTTTTTGGGGGGGTGCATTATTACGACATTTTAATTGGCTGAGGACTGCCTGAGTCCCAAAGCCGATTTGGCCCCGGCACGTTCAAGCAGAAACGTTTCTGTCTCCATTTTGATAGATGCTCCGCGCCGGCCAAAATGGCCTCGCGTTAAATAAAACAAAACCGCCTCTCATTTCACAGCCCGCTGGCGGCCCCTTCCCCTCCTTTTCCCTCGCGGCTCGCGTGGAGCTCCCGCTCGGCGTGGGAGCCCTGCCTGCGCAGGGGATGCCGTGGGATGGAGCGGGCTCTGCGCCCTGCCCGAGCGGCTGCAGGGGGTTAGGGGCCGGCTCCCTGGCTCCGAGCTGCCGGGTGCTGCCGGCAGGGCTGGCATCAGGGCCAGAGGATGTTGGGACGCCCCGGCGAGGAAGCGGCAGGCGAGAGCGGGAGAAGCCCCAGCCCTGGCGCAGGCTGGCGTGTGGCAGTGCTCGGCTTTAATCTGTCACACCTTCCCGGCACGCCTGGCCTCCTCCATCCCCGGCCTTTTCCTCCTGTTCTTTTCTTTTTTTCCCCCTCTTCCCTAGGCTTTCCCACCGCTTAACTTGGTGGTGCTCCCGCTGTGGCGGAGCGCCGCTCCAATTACCCTTCTGCCAGCAGCGGCTGCTCCCGGGCGGCCTTTCCCCGCCGGCGCCCGCGGGATCGCACGGTGGCCGCGCTTGGCACGCTCGGCTTCCGCCGGCTGCGCGCCGCCGCCCGGCGCCGCCGCGGGGATTTCTCCTTCGGAGAGCAGCGCTGCTAATTGCCGCGGATTAGTGGCAGCGCGCGGGAAGGGGGTGCAGCGAAGCCGAGGAGAGCACGCACGTGCTGAGCGCTGCCTTCGCCCCCATCCCTTTCCCGCTGGCTCTTCCCTTTCCACACGCCGCGAATGCCACCGGCACCCGGCGCATGGCCGCGCTCCTTGGGGCTCCAGTTAGCAGTGACCGGAATATCCCACTGGAGCCACTGAGGTGGCCTCTGCCCGGCTCCAATGCGGTGGCATGACACGCACGGGCACGGGCACACACACATGCATAATTCACCCCGAGGATCTTGTGTCAACGTCTTGCCTCGCATCTCTTTTCAACAACCTGCCAGGTGCTCCTGCAGTTCATGACCTGAAATACCTTTTCCTCGCCCTTTTTTCCCCGCTCTGACTCCGTGCTTTCAGTGTGATTTACACAAATGGCTTGTAACAAGGCTCGTGCAGCAGCTGGGTAGGAGCTGCGGGGGGTTGAGGGGCACGGGGGCACGCTGAGCACAGCGGCACGCTGTGTACCCGAGCCCCAGGGCAGCAAGGCAGCTTTTATTAGGGACAGGGCTTGCAAAGGCACCGACGCGCCGGGCCCTCCGGGTGCCAAACAGGACATTTCTTGCAAGTGGCACCACACAGTGGAACGGAGCGAGGGTGATAAATGGCCCTAACTATGACCTGCTCCTCTCCACCCCGCTTCCCTCCCCGCATCTGGCCGCTCCTCTGGGCTGTTGGGTTTGGGGTTTTGGGGCCGGGTTTGGGGGTTTTCTTGGAGCTAGGCAGATGTGGGCCTCGCGCCGCTAGCGGCTCTCCGCTTGGCCCTCCTGCCAGACTCATTGCACATAAGCCAGCGCTAAGTCGGTGCACTAATTGGCTTTATTTATTGTCTCTTTTAAGGCTTTGTGTGGCGCAGGGCTTTATTTGTTGCCGCTTGCCGCTCTGCTTATTTGCTTGGGGTCGGGTTTTTGTTTTGCTTTCCGCCTCCGTCTCAGAGGACCCCCGTAATTGTCACCTCCGGCAGCAATTACGGGCTCTGCGGTGCTCCCGGGGCCCCGGATGAGGCTGGGAATCGCCAAGCGCAGCCGGGGATGCCGGGGCTCTCCAGGGGCGCCCTGCCTCGGAGTCTGGCACGAGCCGCTCCGGAGCCGCCCCGCACTCTCCTCCTCGGCAAGGCGGGAGAGCTGCGGGACGCCGGGCGCCAGCGCTTCACACTCGCCAGCCCCGGCTTTCCCTCCCCGTTTCCGCCAGCTGGCAAATTCCGCCAGCCTGGCAAATCAAACATTTGGTGGGTTTCCTGCATGGCGTTTTATTTGCAAAAAAGTCATGCCTTCCATCATTTTATTTTATTATTTTATTCTATTTTATTTTATTGGCCAGGACGTTTTGCTTCTCTATAAACACACAGAAAACACCCTTTTTCTGCTTTATTCATTTTTCTCTTTTTCCTCGCTACTCCCGAAATGCGAGATTTCCACAGCAGCTGTGCCATGACTTATTTGCCCCTTGAGGGGACGGAGGCAGAGATGGAGTTACCTTCCCTGGAACATTCCTGGAGGAGCCACGTGCCCGACTTTGTTACACTTGGAAAAAGCAGCGCTTGAGGACCTCCAATGCGGTGACGTGGCTGCCTCGGTCAGCAGAAAGCAAGAGGCACTCTCACTTCAGCCCAAAGTCTTCCCTTCCATCCTCCGCTGCATCACCCTATTTTTCCTGAAAACCAGAGGAATCAAGAGCATTCCGCCCTTCGCCAGCGCTCCAGCGCCCGCACGCTCGGAGCCTGCCCATCCGGGAATCGGGCACCGTGATCACGGAGTCATCATGGGCTGCACATGGCGCAGGATTAGCCTGTGCTAAAGCGCTTCCTAATCCCAGATGCAGCTGGGATAATCCAAGCACAGATTAACCGGGGTCTCGCTGGAGCTGAATGCCCCATGGCCACTTTATTTCTGGAAGGAGGGTGTGAAGAGGCTCCCGTGCCTCATCCGATGCTCCCATGTATTTTAGCCATCCCACCACTCTTTGGCTCCTCGGCCTCAAATCTACTGCTTGCCGAGGTGTCAGAGACCTTGCTGGGAGAGTGGGATATGAAAAGCCAGTTCAGGTTTTTTGTCTTCCAGCAGAGTACCCAAATCGTGCAGCTTTTTGATAAGTTTTGTCGTATGGGGTTGCATTTTTTTTTCTTGAGACCCATCCCCTGCCCCGGGTTTCTGTGACTGTGTAACAAACTATGTTTTCATTTGTTTTATATGTAAGATGTATATATATATATAATACGTGCGTGTATATATATATTTATATATCACTGGCCCACAGAAATGGAAGAAAAACAATAAAAATATGAAATAGTTGCCTTCAAGAAAGTCCTTCTACAAGGTTTCCTGGTCTCCAGATTTCCTGTGGGGTAAATCAGCCAAGAGTTCAAGGAACAATCTTTGACACATCTACACTTGATGGTTTTGAAATGCGATGCAATTTGAGGAGAAAAACTATTACTTGGTTTCACGTGCCTCTTTTTTACTTCCTCCATCTAGTGCTTGCCTGTCTTGGGGTCCCTGCTCAGCGGAGCTGAAGGCCGTTTCACTTTCAGGCTGTCTCTGCTGCCAGGCATGGATTTCTGCAAGCAAAACGACCTGTGGAGGCTTGCTGGGCTTGTAAAGCTTTGCCAGTGTACCTATTATTCTAAAATATTACAAAAGCTGGTTTGAAAGCTAAAATATGTGAGGTTTTTGCCACAATGTCGTGATTTGCCTTTAAATAAAAGAAGGAAAGCAGGAGCACAAGGAGCGTTGCAAGTTTGAACTGGTGTTCCCAGACCTTTAAAAAGCTCCATACCTGGCTTGGGAAGGGGATGCCCGGGGGACCGAGGGGCTCAGCAAAATGGAACTGCCAGTGGGATCCGGGTGCTCCCCTAAAAGGCTGTGCCGGAGGGGCGGGATGCGAGAGGCAGCGGGCGCGTGTGCCCGTCGCATCGCACCTTGTCCTCCCTCTTTGATGCCGTTTTACGGTGCTGGCAGCCCTCCAGGCTCGTTTTATTGCTTCTGTCTTAATTTCTCACCGTAACCGGCTAGTTTAAGAAATGGGGCACCCGGCTGTTTAATGAACAGCCGCGCCGCCGCGCTGCATCCTGGAAACTTCCACACGGGCTTTAAAAATAGAGATGGGCTGAGCAGATTGATTTCTTTTTCCCTACAAAGGCCACCATGCCGCTAGATTGCAAAATGATTGGCCAAATGACCTTTTTTCCCATGTCCTGCCCTTCCCAGAACCCTGTCATTCCAGCGCGCCGCGGGCGCTGCTGATGGAATCAAGCAGCCGTGCGGCGGATGCGATGCAAATGCCGGGAGCTGAAAATTTACGAAACCTTTTGCGATGTGACCCACGTGAGCGACGGGCAGGATCAAAACTCCTCTTGCTTCTCCAGCATGGGAAAACGCTTTAACTTGAGGAAAGGGAGGCTCCTCCACGGCGTCCCCAGCACGGGGACACGGGGACTGTGGCGCAAGCTGCCCCTGTCCTCCTGGCATCAGCAAAAATCAGAATCTCTCCTGTGGGCGAGTTTCCCTCCTGCCTCCCTCCCTTCTGCACACGAGCAGGATGGAGTCGAGGGCACTGAACCGGGGAGCAGATCCCTGCATCTTCTTTCCCTTGGAAGTGGAATTCAGTTGTTAATGAGGCAGTCCTGAAGGACACTTTAAAATAAATTAAGAGGGTTGTTCCACTCCTACAATTGATTGCAGGCAGTCTTTTTTTTTTTTTCTTTTTTTGCAGAGAGTGGAAAAACACTTGGGAAAATCTGTCCAGTTTTCCCCTTTGGCCACCCCAGGCCTCTGCGTAATAACCCAAACAGGGAGCTCAGCGCCCGGCGCGCTCCCCGGGACACGGCGCTGGGCAGGCGCGCGTAAATCCGCGGGAGGCCGGAGGTGGGAGCACGGCTGTCCCGCCGTGTGCACGCTCCTCCCCGTCTCCCGGCCCCGCTGCCTCCCCCAGGAGCTCCCGCGTCTCCGAGGCGAGGCGGGAGACGTGCAGGGCGGCGGGAAAGCCGCCCGGGGAACCGGCGCGGCGCTGAATCCTGCAGGTCACCACTTAAGCGTTTCAGCCCGGAGCAGATCTCTCGTAAGCCCCTTTTTGGTGATAAGCTTATCTAGACCTGACAGCTGAATTTAACCCTGAACTTTCGATCTCGATGTTGAGCCTCCGCGAGCCTATACGCTTCCGGGAATTTATACACGCCGGATTTCAGCTCCCCCGCCACAATGGCTCGGCCGTTCCCCGAAAAGGGACCCGCACGGCTGCGCGCGACAGCGTCATCCAGTAATGCCCTTGGCTTCACAGCCAGCCCTGCGAGCCAGACAGGCCCCCAGCCGCGGGAAGCCTTCGATTAATGGCAGTGGGGCTCCGGCGTGAGAGGGGACGGGATTTTACAGCTCCGGCGATAACGCATTTGAAGGCAATATCGTGCAGGAGTGGATTATAACCCTGGCACTTGGCTGTGTAGGCTTGGGGAAATGCGCTCTCAGTACGTGGAAACAGCTAGAAAGGCTCTTGCTCGCCGCATGAAAAATGTGCTTGGTAATAGTCTTTCTAGTGCTGGACAAGCGCGCGGCGTTGGTGCTGTCGGCACCGTGACATACAAGCCAGGAAGGGCTTTGCTAATCACTTTTTCCTAGCATCAAATCAGCATCTGCTACATATGATCAAGGAAATTGAGGAATCTCAATGTTTTCGCAATATTGCTTAGTTGGCCATGAAATATGGGCGGTTCGGTGAGGAATGGCTGCTTTCGCCCTCGCTGAGATAAAGCAACTTTGGCTAATGATGAAGCATTGCCGCCCGATGAAGGCAGCTAATAGCAGCGCTCTGATGAGAGCAGATAAACAGCCGGCGCCCGGCGGAAGGCAAGGGATGCATAAACAGCTCTGCAAATAAGGCATTATTAATATGCTGGAGCTGCGGAGGGCAGAAGGAATTTCTTCTCTTCCGCTCCGAAAGCGGTATTCATAAAATATCCAACTTCCCAAGTTTTATTCCCAAGGAACTGAATTACTAGGAATTGAACTGGAGGCTTTCTGGCTTATCTATTGCTCAGCTAGCATGGGCGACTGGTTTTCCAGGGCAACACAGCTGCTGGAAGTGGCCTGAACAACCTGCCGTACCGGACAAGGGATGGGAAATAAGGAGGCTGTTTAGCAAAGCTGTAGACCAGCTCTTGGAAATGGTCTGCGTTTCAGAGTGTGCATTTCAGTCCGGACATTGACCTTTGAGCTCTGTAGGCTTTTCTGCCCCTATTAAAATTACACCTTCCTGTAGCTAAGCAGGTCTTCCCTGGACCGAGGCACATAAGTCCCATTTTATATAACAGTGCTGCGATACAAGCGGCAGCTGGGGGATTTATGCCGTCTTTGAAGTAAATTGCATCCCAGTGCACTACAGCTTGAAAGTTAAGATTTACCATTGCTGGGACACCAGAGAGCCCAGTGGAAGCAAGAGAATAAATAGGGCTGCCTTCTTCCCACTGATTTGGGTTGTGCAAAACTGACTTCGGGGCCTTCCTCGCCTCCTCCTCCTCCTCCTCCTCGAAGCAGTGCGATCACATCTGCATCCAGCCGGGGAGGGACAAAGGTGCCAGCTGGGCAGCGTGGCAACTTTTGAGGGAGGATACCCGAGCGCAAAATGAAAGGCTAGCCATCAAAGGTGGAAAACAGGCCGGCAGATGAAAGAGATCCTTCGCTGAGCTTTGTAAGGCTAGCAGGTATTAAAAAGAAAGGGAAGGAAGGAATAAAGAAAGAAAAAAAAGATTACAAGAAAACTGGGGCATGCGGAGAAGAGTGTTCCCCCTCTCTTTCCCTCCGCTCGTCCTCTGCCACCAGCGGAGGGGAGGGATGGGCGCAGCCCATGCGGACACCGGCCTGGTTTATCCGGGCTCCGTGGCCATAGCCAGGATTCAGGAGGAATGAGCCTTTGCCCACAAAGAAACTCTCGCCTTTCGCGGGCAGCTGAGCAAATATTTTGAAATATTCCAGCTCGGCAGTTTTGGAGGAAACGAAGCCCGAGCCGGTACGGAAGGGCTGAGCTTTCCCTCAGGCTCTCCAGCAACCCCACGGAGCTCAGCAGTGCTGAGCGCGGCCCCGGTGCAGCGCGGCATGGAAGCACGTGCCCGAGTCCCATGGAAAATCCCTGCGGTCTTTACAGTTAATCATGTGCAGTTAATCATGTCCAGAGGAGGACAAGCGCTGGGCTGGTTTGCTGAATCATGACATACAGGCAATTACCCTAAATCAGGACGGTATCCTCTGCTCCCAAAAGGCTCCTTTGTGCTTTGCAAACTCCTGAAGGGAAGGGAAAAAAAAGAAAAGAAAATTAAAAAAAAAAAAAAAAAGAAAGA
>NW_020455743.1:4333855-4355818 GCF_003342845.1 Nothoprocta perdicaria
GGAAATTCCTTGGAGCTTCTTGAGATAGAAGCTGCTGAGATTTACAGCCCCGGACCCTCCAGCCGCTTGCTGAGTTTGCTCCAGCTTTCTCATGGGGATGGCAACTCCATTGGGAGACAGGGAGCAGCATCCAGGCAAAGGAGAAGGGGGGCCCTGCCGTTCTGCTGAAACCGGCTCTCCCCTCGCAGGAGCAGCTTTGACAGCCATTTATAGGATTACAATATTATCACACATTAAGGCGCAAGCTAAGCTCTGTTTTTTTTTTTCCCTCCACGTGTGCATAGGGGAAAAGGCAAGGCGAGAGAAGGGCCTGCGTGTTCTTGTTTGGGAGCCAAGGATTAATGTGCCCAGCAAAGCAAAATTAACCCAAATACCGTGATTATGCAGAAGAAAATTCCGCAGGAGAATGTCATTCCGCCGGCGATCTCCCGCGGTTTTCTACCGGCGAGAGTTCGAGAGGTGGCATGGTAACAGAGTACAGCCGGGCAGGCATTTGACTGGAAGCATTAAATACCTCAGAAAGGTGAATGGCCAAGGTCTTCCTGATAATTAAAATGTGTGCAGTCTTCATAGACCACGGAAGGGACAGAGCTATTGTTTAAACAGGTAATGAGAGCCGTATTTTAAGCAAACGCGGGGCGATAACGAGCTCTCCCAGACGGGAGAGCCGCTCTGCTGCTGCCGGCAGGAACAACCGGTCCTCCCGCCGGCTGCTGCTGGGGGGCAACTGCGCTGCTCCCATTCCCGCTCCCCGGCGGCTGCCTCCGCTGAGGGGAAAAAAGGGAAGAAAATCCACCTCAGAGAAAAGAAAGGGAGAAAATCCATTTGATTTCGCATTTTTCACCCCCTGTCTCTTTCCTTAAGCTCTTAGGTTCAAGAGAATTGGCCGAGCTGCTTTTTTCTTATTACAGTAGCAAGAAGTGGGGAAAAAAGGGACACGGCTGAGCCCCAAGGGAAGGCAGGAGATGGTGTGAGCCCACGGCAGCCCCTTCCCTGTCCCCACCAAAATCTTCTGTCTTGCTCTAGAGATGGAAAAGGTGGGGAGGAAGAGGAACACAGGCAAATTCCTGCTGGTTTTGACTGCCGCAGCACTGCTTGTGCTCCAGACCACCAGGCATCCCACACAGAAGTGCCATCTCAGTGCCTTCCTGCCCTCTCCAAACCCTCTGGTTGCAACAAACTTTGGAAATGGTAGTGCTGGAGCAAAAGCAGGGTAAAAAACCCACCTCTGCGGGACTGTATTAAGAGCAGCTAAGGGCCCCCTGCTTTGGGGGCAGCCGAGCAGCCAGAGCTGGGCTGGCCACCTTGGTGCAACCCTGCTCCGGGTTTGTCCCCAGAGAGGGACACCCTGGGCAGGAGAGCAGGAAACACCCGCGGTCCCTGACCTCCCCAGCAAGCTCACTTCTAAGCAGCTCAGAAGCGTGGCAGCTCACCGGTGAGTCATACGGCAAAACCTTCCCTTTTGCTTTTTTTAATCCTTTTTTTCCTCTTTTTTTTTTTTTTAATAGGAGCACTGATCCATCCGTCAATTACTTGTAGAGACGCTCTAATTTGGCACCCAATTGTTTCCCCAGCTGTTCCCGCGTCTGATCGCTGATGTCGGGTGTTCGAGCAGGATGCCCGTGAAAGGAAAAGAGCACAAGCGCTGAATAAAGAAGCCAGGAGAGACCAGACTGGCTGTCTGAAGAGCCCTGCGTGCGTAGGGGGAAAGGGAAAAAATAAACAAAAGCCCTAAAAATGTAGGCATTAAAAATATCTCAGGGCCACGGGTGATTGCCAGCTAATAAAAATGATTTCAGGTGGCCGGGGCCTCCCCTGCCTGCGCAGCCGAAGCTGCTGTAACGGGAAGGACGGTTCTCGCGGCGCACGAGCTGCCTGGCCAAGCAGCTTTCTGTGACTGATGGTCGGTCGTAGCAACCGCTCCTCTGTACCAAACGGGATGTGACATTTGACGGTCTTTTTGTGTGTGTGTTTGTTTTTTTCCAACCATGTATTTCCAATCACCTCGCAAAGGTTGCTTAATAGCGCTGCCTCCCTCTCTTCGCTTCCCCCTCCCTCCTATTCGGTGTATGGGGAATTAAAATGAGTGGCTTTCCCCAAATCACACAGCAAGGCAGTGGCTGAGTCAGCAAAGGATGCAAGTGCCTGAGCTCTGTTTCCTGTTCTTTAGCCCACTTCTTCCAAGAAATCCAAGAATAGGAACCATACCAAGACATCTGTTTTTAAGCTGGCGAAGCATTTGGATTAGAGAGAAAAGCGGAGTCTAGATTTCAGCAAGGAAAAACTTAAAACCCTATTGCCCCTCAGACGCGGAGATGCCTCTTCCTCGAGCGGCTTTGGCGCAGCTCCTCCTGGACACCTCGCCGTGCCAGCAGGCTGGTTCCTCCTGCACCCTTTAGATGTCTGCATTTCTGCCCGCTGCAGATGCCCGCTGTGGCCGCGCGCGGCGCGGGCGCCTCGGCGGTGCCGCGGGGGACAGCCGAGGAGGGGCAGGATTGAGCTGCCGGCGGAGCAGAGGCTGCGGCTGCCCGGCCAGCTGCGCCCTGCGTGAGCCGCGCCGTGTCCGCCCGCGCTGCGGGCAGGGCGCAGACCTGTTTGCAGGGGAGGCACGGCACCAAGGCGGGGACTGCGCATGGTACTCCTGTTCTAGTCCGGCTCTTGCGCTTACGCCTTCCCTGCGGGTTTTCCAGCGTATCTCCAAGACAAATAACCTATCGCATCTCACTTGGCATTCTTCTTTCTCTTCCTGTTGGAAGGAAAGTCAGGTGAGGATTGGACACACACACACGTGCACATAGGCACCAGTATATGGACACAGGCATGTGTGTGCACAGCTGCCTGCAGCCGTGCACGGGGAGCTCAGAGGTCATTCCCACGGCACTGCTCTCTGCTGAACAGCCAGACTCCAGGCTCCAGGTGATGCTTTTGCATCCAATTCGGACCACTGTGTGTGCAGATCACAAGGTCTGAGGTGTGTGGCATGCTTGATTTCCTCAAGGAAAGGATTTACCTGACATGCTCATAGTAGCATCCAGCTGGAGAGACTTGTGCTCAGTGTCACTGGCCTCTGTTTCAGCAGAGCCCTCTGTGGCAGGCAGCAGGAGATGACGGTCCATGTCGCAGAGGCCAGGTCACTCTCCAGCAGGGCAAGCAGGAGATTCCAGCCAGATGGAGCCAATGGAAAGCACTACGAAGTTGTTGGCCAACTTAGGATGTGATGTTGGCTTCACGGGAAAGCTACTTGGCTGCCTCTCTCCGAATCACGATTCAGCGATGCCAGGAGACAAACACAGCAGGGAAACTGAAAGCACAAAAATGGCAGCGTGGATGGCAACTCGACATTAATTCATTTTTACCATATGTCTGACTATTCATTACATTCCGCCATTCTGTTCTACAAGACTCCTGGGGGTCTTCCATGCCATTTTATGGTTAGCGGTTGTTTTTTCCCTCGTAGTTTGCACAACGGCATTCCCACGCTGCCCTTCCCGGGCTAATGGCTCGCGAAGCCCTGGGGCAGGCGAAACACCACCCTGGGGCAGGCGAAACATCACCCCACACGCAACCATGGATCCTCAGCAGCTCCAGGCCCGGGGGAGCCGTCCGGCGAGGACCACGTGCGTGCGGGTGACACCTGCTACAAGCTCCAGCACCTGCTGAGAGACCCCGCTGGGAAGCAACAATTTTTACGGATTTGCAAATTACCCTGCGTTTCTCTGTGGACTCCCTTCGGAGCGTGTTCTTGGCGCGGGACCAAGCCCTGGATCCAGCAGAAAGCGTGAGTCATGCTGGCACGCAGCGGTGGCGCAGGGAAGAGCCTCCCGGGCCGGGGAGCCAGCGGCACCGCTTTCCGCCCACCTGTTCCCAGATGTTTCTCCTTGCAGGGATGTGGGCTGAGCTAGCGGCCCCCGTGCCAGGATGCAGCTGGCCGGGCCCCATCCCTAAGCTCACGTGGCAACCTGCTCCTGGGAGTCTTGTCATGTCCCCTTTCCACTCTGGTGAAGGATCTGATTCCTAATCGCTCTACTCCTTCATGGCCGCTTTTCAAAGCGGTCGGTGTTTTGCTTCAGAGCCTCTTTCATTTCCAAGCTCCCTTCAGTACCAAAGGAGGAATCGGGGCAAAACTGTGGGCACGGAGAGTGCTAAAAAAGTAGCATTGATTCTCATGCTCCAGTGCAGTCTTCTGCAGGAATAGGCCGTTCTCTGGAAAAGGAGGGAAAAGCTGCAGATATTCCCAGAAGTTTATCCAGGAGTCTAAAGAGAGGCAAATTTCCCTTTGTGCTGTGTTTGATTTCTGCAATATTCCCTCCACGCAGGAACAGATTTTCTTTAATGGAAGAGAAGTGTCCAGGTTGAACACTTCAGTAACCTGGCTTATTTATTTATTTATTTATTTATTGCACTCATTTCTGCCCCACACAGTACCTTCATGCTCCATGCCTCATAGTCCTTTCAGTGGTGGAATCAGAAACTACAAACTAGAAGCACTTCCTGCAAGAATCAGGGAATTGCTGTTGTCTCTTGTAGGGCTGTGAGGATCACTCCTGTGTGCAGAAAGGCAGAAATCTCCCCATCCCTCTCCTCTGTTGGTGTGTGAATTACAGGTACACCCTGGGAGGTGATCTACTGATCCCACATCCTCTCTTTTCCAATTTGCGATGTATTCATGAGTAGACTGCAAACATCTTGCATTTGTTCTTTGAGCTTTTTCTTCTTAATGGATGAGTTTCACTTAAAGGAGTTGTGAAAATTCCATCTCTGGATCTGTATCAGTGTTTGTGTTGACACTTTTTCTAAGGAACCTGAAATCATTTATTTTGTTTTATTAGCTACCTGCTATAACCAGCTGACAACATGAATGAGCATGGAACAATCCCAAATTCACTTTTGGGATGAACACCTTGTTCATCTTTTTTTTTTTTTTTTTTTTTTTTTTTCCCTGAGATTGAAACAGAACCCCAAGCAATCACAGCTAAGAGCTTACTGACATTGAACTGCTTCCAGTCATTGTTCAGACTACTTCAAAGACCAACGTGCACTCAGCAACCTTGCAGAAAAAGTAGTTCCTTGTTTGGAATAAACGGTGACTAAATTCTTAGCAAATAGGCATGCAAAAAAGCATGGGTTAGACAGGGATTCAGAGGAAGGCAAACCACCACCACCAAGCAAGGAAAGGCAATATCACTTACTGCTTCCTGTGGAGTCACAGGGGCCTGGAACATCTGCCCTATGAGCAAAGGCTGAGGGATCTGGGCCTGTTCAGCCTGGAGAAGAGGAGGCTGAGGGGGGACCTGATCAGTGTCTGTAAATACCTCAAGGGAGGCAGTGAGGAGGAGGGGGGCGGCCTCTTTTCAGTGATGGCCAGCGATAGGACTAGAGGAAACGGCCACAAGCTGAGGCACCAAAAGTTCCACAGGAACTTAAGGAAACACTTTTTGACAGTGAGGGTGACAGAGCCCTGGCACAGGCTGCCCAGGGAGGTTGTGGAGTCTCCTTCTTTGGAAATCTTCCAAACCCCCTTGGATGCAGCCCTGTGCCCCGTGCTCTGGGTGACACTGAGTGTGCAGGGAGGTTGGACTAGATGACCTCTGGAAGTCCCTTCCAACCTTAAGGATTCTATGGTTCTATGATTCTATGACAGTGGAAGGACTAATGAACAAGTGCACAGGTGAGCCTCCCACAAAAGGCCCACTCCCCAGGAAGATTCCCATTACATCATGAGCCATCCAGGAACCTTCTGGTGACTCCTGAGTGAAACCTCCCGGTGAACCTCCCTGGCTGACTCCTCACCAGTCAGGAGCGGAGCACCTAAGGGAGGACCAAGAGGATGGGCCCACAGTGACCAGTGTGAGTCAGTGCTGCATTAAAAGTGTCTCTGCCAGTGCCTTGGAAACAACGGCGGGCGGAAAGCATCGAGTAAATATAGCTGCTGCCAGCTGGAGAAACAATAGGCGAGTCACAGCTATTTTTAGCGCGCGGGATTCGATTCAGATTGCAAATGCAAAGGCCTCCCTGGAAGCAAAGTCCTTCCCGCAGCACTGAGCGCTAGTGTAAGCACGTGGCGTGGCACGGCACCCGGCGAGCACCAGCCCGAATCACAGCCCAAAGCTGCCCACGCTGCAGGTTGCAAAGTAATGCGGAGGCTCCAGAGCCATCTGCCACGAGGCCACGTCTCCTCCCTGTCTCCCACCCTATGTGCACAGCAGCTGGAGCTCAGAGGGAGCTCCACGATTTCCCTGCTCGTTTTGCATCAGTCCACCCTAATTGTGCCCTTCTTGGCACTCGCCTGAGAGAGACATTTACAGGAGGGTGCCCTGTGTGAAAGCTGCTTTGCAGGAGCTGGCAGAGGTAACAGCGGCTCTCTAGCTGCAGCCCTACAAACCTCAGCATGGGCCGATTTTTCCTGTTCCTCACTCCACAGACAGGAGCATGGAGCATCTGGACGGCCAGGCAGCAACGCAGTCCCTTGGAAAATCACAATGGGACTTGACACAGCTCCAGAATATGCAGCGTGGGGCCCCATCCAGAGGTGACTGTGGGTTCGATGAGAGATAATATGAACTGGTCTGGTGCACAGCCTCTGTGACACCTTCCACCTGAGCAATAACTCAGGCCACCTCCGTCCCCAGGCAGGGAGCTGGTGTCCTTTGCCCATCAGCTGCTTCCAAGGCTTCCTTGCAAAACAGCAAAGGAAAGAAAGCCTTTAGATGCAGGTTTCACTGGAAAATCTGTCCAGACTGAAGCTTAAAAGACAGCACCATATGGATCTGCGTTTGTCAGGACATGAAGGGGGATTGCTGGGAACATGTTCTTGCTGCTGCACTCCAAAAGCGAGGGTTGGTGCACAAGCCTAGGCCATGTCCGTCTGGCTTAAGGTGCACTAAGGTACATGCTGTCTTGCCTATTAACCTTTAGGATTTTTGCGAGCATGTGCTAGCTAAGCGGCTGACCACTTATTCTAGTCTCAGAGCACACATTAGCCCAGCCGAGCAAGCCGATCGCACAAGCCCGGCTTTACTGCTCTCCATCAACTTGCAGGAGGCAAAGTAGTGCCTGGGGCACCGCAGTGTCTCGTGAGCAACTTCGGGTCCGACTCCTACGGTATCAAGCTGGAATGAGCAGCGAGCTGCGCTTAAAGATCACGGAGCTCACAGGCATGGCGAGGAGAGAGCGGACGAGGCTTTTGCCCTCTGCCTTGTTTAATGGATTGCAGACTTCGGAGCTGCTTCGTTCACATGGGGAAATCCAGCCACTACGTCATGCCCAAGAGGTTAGAAGCTGCCTTCGCAGTCTCAGTGCCCAGAGGAAATTACCACAGATCCAAGGTCCCAGGTCTTCCCTGCATGTGCAGCTCCAGGTTATAAATGCAAGCTTCTTTCTGCTTCTCCCCATGTGCTTTGAGGTGCTTTTTGTAAAATCACAATAGTCATTTTTAATGGCAGGATAAACAAAAGTTGCAAAAGATCCCCTGTGTCGCCATCCGGCTGCGGCTGCGAGCGAAGCCTGCACGTGGTGTGGTGCTTTTTCCCTCCACGCTGCAGCCGGATGCATTTTTATGTTTGTTACTTTGCTTTTAAGTGGCAATTTCGCGGTATCTGGAGGGCATTTGCTACCACGGATACTCTGAGTGTGCGTGAAAGGGTGGGTTTTAACAAATTACCGAGGTATTTTAGGGAAAAAAAAATCCTACAGCAAGGCAGACGGGGAAATCCGCCGCTCTGCCGAGCTCTGCTCCATGAGGCCAGCGCCGAAAGCGCGTCCACAGCCGGGAAAGGGTCTGGAGCCCGAGCGCTGCACGGCTGCTGAAGGCAGCGGTGCCCGCGCGCAGCGCAGCGGGTGAGCAGCGGCGCTCTGACTTCAGTTGTTAAAATTCATGAGGTGTAAAGTACAAATTGCACGTGGTAGATGAGCTGTCTTTAAAGTCTATATGTTCCCTCTCCCCGCCCGGGTTCAGGCGGCTGTTGGCACGAGGTAATTGGAGCTCACGGAAGGGGCGAGCGGGTCCGTGGCGGCGCGCGGGGCCGTCCTGCCAGCGCCGCGGCCGGATCCCACTCGTAGCTGCTTGATTGCAGGAAGCCGAGGGAAGCCCGTGGCACACTCCCGCACCAACAAGCAGGGATCAGGATTAATAGTTTACTTTCACGCCTTCCCTCTTTCCGACGTGCTCGGTTTTAAAGAGATGGAGTGGCGCCTTTGAAGCTCACGCTCTTTGGGCTGGTTATTCCCACAACTCAATTCAAGTGATTTTCACAAGTGATATGGAGGGGGGGGAAAAAGAAAAAAAAAAGGTACAACAGCAAAATATTTTTAAATAGTTCCCAAGGCATTAAGGAGGGTTTTTTTACAATTAACTCCAAATTCATTTTTTATGTGCACCTTATGACTTGGCACATGAACACCTTCCAGAGGGAGCTTTTTGCATTTTTGTTCATGCTGTTGCCTTTCTTCATTTCCCCACTTACACCATCACAGGGAGAAGGGGAATAAGTGGAAAAGGAGCAGGTATTGTCATCCATGCAGATTAAATGGTTATTTAATCACCATTCTGACCTGTAAAGGTTTCTCCATGTCCTCATCCATGTAATCTGACCCTGTATTCAGTCCACGAGGGGATTTTGCTTACATAATTCCTCACACGCCCAAGCGAGAATTAGGGATCAGAGTCAGTACAGAAAAAAAAAATACATGTAAGTATCTGGGGCGACTGGAATGAGCATCAGCTTAAGCATATGTGTCTGAAATGAATGCAAACAGAGTGAAGCTAGAATGAGCTGGAATAGGAGGCTTAAATATTTGTCTTAAATGCTCTTTCTTTGCATTTCCCAAAATCAATTCTGCCCAGCAGGCCAAGACTGTTGACTAATTCCAACACAGGCAGGGAGAAGAAAAGGGGGGGAATATTGTATATCATCTCCTTCTGGGTTTGAGATGGTGCTTTTCTTTTTCCTTTGTACTCTCTGCAGTGGGACTCCCTGACTCCTGGCTGATGTGAGGGCGGTTTGCAGAAGTCTCTGCTGCTCTCGTCACATGTACAGAGAGAGATCACAGCACATAGCCCTACACATACGTAGCCTATGTACAGGAAGCACTTTGCTGATGATAGGTTTGAAACATAGGTTGCAGCCTGGCTGGAGGACGTTGACTTTTGCCCTGGGTGAGCAGCACCGGGCACACTAAGATTTCCAACCCCGCTGAGAGGGACCCACGATGGCTCCACTAGCACTGGGATCCCTTCAAACCACCAACCAAAGTGGCAGGCACCCAGAAAAGAGACCAAAAGTGGGATGCTGTTGCAGCTGTTGAGCCTTAGCTGATGCACTTTGGTGCACGTTGTCTGCTCTAAAGGGTCCTCTCTCTGGGAATCCGACTACGTCTCCCATGGCTGAAGCCCTCACACAAGCTGCTCCTGAGCAGACACAAGCTACGGCAGCTTCCTCTGAAACTTCTTCACCTTCTCAGCTTCCTCGGAAGCTTCTTCACCTTCCTCTTCACCATGTGCAAACACCTTAACAGGGCTGCAACTCATTCGGCTTTGCCCCCTACCTCCTTAGGACTGCGTGAGCATATAAAACTAAGGGAGACCAGCCTCGCCACCGGTCTTTTGTGTAAAAGCCTAATTGCATTAGGCTTTTACACAATTTGCTATGAACACAGCGAAGGATACAATCACCTTCATGCCAAACGAAGCCAATAAGCTGTAATTTTCATCCGCTCGCATTTTTACTGAGATGCAGCACAAAAATTTCTAAAGCCACTTACGATGGTGATGCCGGATTCCCCCTTCTGCTGGATAAACTGCTGCACAATGTGACCAAGAGTGGAAAAGGATACACGAGGCATCCTGCTTTCCCAAACCAGGCATTTTTTTCCCAGTTTCTCACACCCTAGCAGGCTCACGCACTGCTCCTACAGGAGGCTCTTGTGAGAGCTGCAGCCCCAGCAGAAGATGATGTGCTGCAAATACACCTCAGCAAGGAACAGCACTGAGCATTCACGGAGGGAAGAGCAATTCCCTACAAACTTATGCACAAAACACCTAGAATAGAATTGTGTGCAACACCTGTAATAAAGAAGACCTTTTTGTTTTAGGCAGCAGCCTTGAAACACTCTAGTAATATCAACAGTACATCAGAGCCAGAGCATTGCTTTCCTCATTTCTCAGTAGAAGACTCAGTGCTTTCAATAAGCTCTACCCAGGATGATAGAGATCCAAGATCAAAACTTCCCCACATTAGATGGTGATAGCATCGCTTGACACCAGCCAGCTCTAACACATAAACCAGATTCCCTGGCCTCAGCCTCCACTGGAAAGTCTGGGGTGGCACTTTCATAGGAATTAAACGCACAGCTTGTCGAGCTGGCCAAGGTCGGCAGTGGCAAGCACTGGGGCTGCGCAGGCAGCTGGAGCTGGTGTCTGCCAGGAGCCCCGAGCAGGAGGGGACACGGGCTCGCTGGGGCTGGCGTCGCTGCCTCCCAAAAGCATCCTTCACCAGCAAGGCTGAGGGCTCTCAGCAGCAGCCTTTAAGAGAAACAAGAGGCTATTAAACCACCAGCAGAGCCTGTGGGGGAAAAGCCTTGCTGGTTCAAGATACACAGAGGGATTTTAAAACCGAGGCTTAGGAATGAAGCAGTAAAATGAGGCTGCTCAGAGGCAGCGCCTTTCAAGAAGCCTGCGCTGTTGTGACCACCTGAGGTTAATCCAGGCAGAGTCGGTGGCAACCAGAAGGAATTGCTTGATTGCCAGGGATGGCTGGGATGAATAAGGGATTTATTTGTGAGAAGGGCAGAAAAGGAGGGCTGGAAGAGCCAACAACTTGGGGGCGAGCCTTTTCAGAGCAAGCGATTAGCTGCGGTCTCTAATGAGCAAAGGGAGACGGAGACCTGCTGCCCCCTCCGCCTTTTTCTTTTAAGCCATTTTGATAACACTGGCCTCGGTGTAACACACTGTTTTAGTTTGTGCCTCCCGGCAGGGCTGCTCCACGGCCGGCGCGTCGCCACCACTCATCCCGCGCCGCCTCCGCCAGCCTGCAGCCGGGGATCCCAGCGCCGCCTTAGGCTGGAGTCTCCCTGCCAGTCCACTGAGCTGCCCTCCCTCCTGACTGTCACTGCCGGCGCGCTCGGAAGCCGACACGGATTATTTGTGGTGGGGTGCCAGGTGGGGTCCAAGCGAACGGGAGCGGATCAGCCTGCCGGCCCCAGGGGGTTTGGGAGGGCTGCCCCCTCCTTTGGGAGGAGGGATGCTTCCGAGAGCCTGCGTCTCTCTCGTAATTTTGATACTTAAAATAGCGTGAAAGCGTCATGCAGCAGTGCTATTAAATGTAGCCCAGAGATCAGGCTGGAAAAATAGTCCAGACCTCAAGAAACGCCGGTTAAGCCCTCTGAGTCAGAAATGCAATAACCCTTTAAAACAACGGTTTCACATGCAAAAGCTACTTCCTCTCCATTCTTTTTCTGATCTCCAATGACTTCTTCTATCACCAAATCTTCTTATTTTTAACTATTTTATTTTTCCAAGGTGTGCAAGATCATTCCCAAAGTCAAATATCTGAGAGCACCGTGCGTTTTCCCCACGTGCCGTAACTCTGCCCACAGCCATGCCTCGGAGAAGAGCACTGCTGGGACAGAGGTGTCAGCAGCAGGCAGCCTGACCTCATTTATTTCGGGCCACAGATAACAGGGCAGCTCGTGTGTTCCCTGAAATGCTGATGCTGGGTCATGGTAAAGGGTGGGTAGCTCTAGCGTTTGGTGGATGGATGTTGGGAGTGACAGAAGATTGTTTTTATTGGATGTTTTTTTTTAATTTTTACATGCATTCCTGAAATTCCTTCTCGCAGCAGCTTCCGCAGTTGTCAGCCCTGGACTTGGGCCGTGGCAGGGAGAGGGGAGTACTGGAGTACTGTGTTCAGTTCTGGGCACCCCAGTATAGGAGAGACGTGGAGCTTCTGGAGAGGGTCCAGAGAAGGGCAACCAGGATGATTAAGGGAATGGAACATCTCTCGTATGAAGAGAGGCTGAGCGAGCTGGGCCTGTTTTCTCTGGAGAAGAGGCGGCTCAGAGGGGATATGATTAATATGTATAAGTTCAGGAAGGGAGAATGCAGGGAGGAAGGGGACAGGCTGTTCTCACTGGTGGCCAGCGATAGGACGAGGGGTAATGGCCACAAGCTGGAACACAGGAAGTTCCGTCTCCAGGTGAGGAGGAACTTCTTTACTGTGAGGGTGACAGAGCAGTGGAACAGGCTGCCCAGGGAGGTTGTGGAGTCTCCTTCTCTGGAGGTCTTCAAAACCCGCCTGGATGCCACCCTGTGCCACATGCTGTAGGTGTGCCTGCTTGAGCAGGAAGGTTGGACTAGATGATCTGTAGAGGTCCCTTCCAACCTTAAATATTCTGAAATATTCTGAAATATTCTGAGTCACAAAACTCGCAGATGGAGCTCCTCTCGCGGGGCTTGGTTTTCTTTTCTGCATTCCATACCTGCATTACACGCTGCGAAACAGAAAGGTGATGAGTCTTGTGCTTCTCGGAGCAGAATCCGGTAAAGGCGTGCAAAATATACCATGCCATTACCTCTCTAATTAAATATACACACTGATTTGCCTGGCAACCTCACACGGACAAGCACACGCAGCCTCAGCTGCTGTCTCTGCAAAGGGAGACACATGCCCCTCACTTGCTCTAGTTATATTTCCTATACTGTTATATTTCTGTTATATTACTGTTATATTTTTTGTCTATGTAGCCGCCCTTTTCCTTTGTGCTTCGCTCCCTGTCCTTACGGGATTAAGGATCACCTCTTATTAGACCGCTTCCAGCCTCCTGGCCTGCAGGATCCCCAGGGAAAAATGGTCACCCTGGGATGAACTGGCCATAGCAGCGTGTGCTGGGCAGGAGGGCTGGATCCATCCCATGGGACTGAGTTCGGGAGGTAGGCAAGGCAACGGGGGCCTGCATGGATCGCGCTTTTAAAGGCGTTTTTCACGGCTGGTGCACAGCGTTTTGTCTAAAAAGTTGCTTTGGGTACAGAGGCGTTTAATCCATCAGCGGGCAGGCAGAAAAGCGCAGCTGATGTGCGGGGTGAGCAGCCTCGCGGGGGAATGGGAATTACCGACGTCACCCGGCGCAGGTATAAATAGGCTGCCCGGCAGCTGCTGCGCCTCCACCCCGCTTTCCTCGCATGAACTTGTGCTTCCTGACAGCGTTCCGGGCCGACTTGAGGTCTAGCTGGGGAAGAACAGATGTTCTGCAAATGACACCAAAAGCCCCTTGGCTGGCTGAGGCTCGCACCTTCCCGTGCCTCCCGGTATGAAGGAGAGGGAAGGATTTGGAATGAGGACAGGCTTCCTTCTTGTGAAAAAATAAAGTGCCCCTCAACAAGCTCTCATTAAGAAAGTCCCATGGTTATTTTTAAAGACAGGCAGGGGAAAAATTTTAAAAAAAAAGGTTGAATTTACACGCTTATCCATACAGCTGTGGAGAATAACACTATAAGACAACAAGCTATTGTGTTTCTCTGGTCGTGCCTGCCTCCCTCTCAGCAAAAGATCCCCACTCCAAAAGGAAAATGGAAGTTACCACCCCTCTTTCTCCATTATTTTTTCCGCTGATTTTTTCCCGTGTTTCCAAAGTGGTGCCCAATTAATTACTTCCAGGCAGCACCTCGCAGCACGGCTGAGCAATAATGAACAGATCCTCGTGGCTCACATGCTGGTGGCATTAAAAAATTACTTTTAATCAGCTGGGTGAGCACAGGAGCAAAGCCTATTGAACTCATCCATAAGCAGCGCGGTGGAGCAGAGCGGGGCTCTCGCTGCCTCTGCGGGCCTTGCAGGAGGAGGCTCCTTCCAAGCAGCTCCCTGGGAAAGAAGCAGCAGAGAGCTACCTCGTGCTTATTGCAGCCCATCAGAGATTGCTCATCCAGCAGGGGAAATGGTTTGTAAAACGTTGCAGTTTTCTCCCTCTCCCGCGCTTTTTTTTTTTTTTTAAAGCCCCATTTTTCAGCCTGAGTGACTCCCATAAAGGCAGTTTTCATGAATTCCCCTTCCTCCATGAGTGCAAGGCAAGGTGCAGCGAAACCTCAACTCTATCCACAAAAAACACGAAGTGGAAGTTGCTCTTGCCCTCCAATGTCCTTATTTCTTTTTCATTACGGCCATTCTGGGACAAGTGCTGTCCTTTGCTCTCTGTTTGTACAGCTTTAAGCGCAGAGCTCCTGGATGTGCTCACTGTCTCCTACGCAGTGTGACTAACAAGAAGGAAGAGCAATTCTCCCTCCATCTTGTGCTCCCGTTTCTAAACACGGTGGACACAAACTTCTCCGGAGTCCACAGCTTCCAATGTAGGTCCCCTACATCCCCGCTGAGGTCTCCTACAGTAAGATCCTTTAGTATAGTTTTGCTATACACAATATACATTATACACACTCTACTCAGTGTGTTCCCTCCCAACCACAACTTGCTGTCAGGAATCATCTCCCATGTCTGTATATCTGTTTTGCTGATGCTGTAGATGTTTTTTTGATTACTTGACAATATACGGTGTACAAGGTATTGTGAGGTGCAACTTGTTAATATAATGACAATAAGTTAGCAACATGTCTCACCAAGAAAATACCTCAAAGCACTGTACAACTTCACCTACAGACTGCATCTTCCTTAATCTCATCAGTGCAACAGTGTTGACTATACCAGGTTAGATCGGAATTCCTTATATAGAAAGAAACCTTGCAAAGAAACCTCCATTTCTTTGATAAATTTGAAAAAGGATAAATACCAACCAATGTTTTGGTTGACGATAACCAGCAGGTGAAGACATTGTTGCATTTTGCTACTCACAGAATTTCAGGAAACTTTTTCTTCGGAAAAAGAAAAATCCGGACAGGTCTTTTGATCACCATGAATCACTTGGCCCACACATCAAGCATCACCTCCTCCAGGGTGGAATTCAGTGTGAGACATTATGCAAAATTAATTTGTATCACATGGGTTAATTAAAAGCACTTCCTAAGGCTGCATGCTGCTTCTGCCTTTCCCTTTTATAGACATGAGAAACACTTTAGGAGAAAGAAAAAGGAGAATGGGCCAAATTGCTCCAAAACTGATAACTGCAGAGTAAATCCGTGATTTGGCAAGGGATTT
This sequence comes from Nothoprocta perdicaria, assembly GCF_003342845.1. NCBI lineage: Eukaryota > Metazoa > Chordata > Aves > Tinamiformes > Tinamidae > Nothoprocta > Nothoprocta perdicaria. Next base: position 4,348,990 of record NW_020455743.1, read on the forward strand.
GTACCAGCTACTATTAAAGCTGATCTCCAGCTGATGAATGATAGCTCTTCTGAAAGCTGTAGCCATTTTACTCCAAGAACGGGTTGTGATCTTTCACATGTTTCTTGAATTAGCTGTTGCATGATAGAACCAAGTCAGTTTGAGAAAGTACTCATGTTGTCTGCAAATGTCACAATCACGTTATCATCCATTACAGTCACATTGTCATCCATAAGTGGCAGTTAGAGGAATTTCTTGGGGCCCTTCTAGCTTCCAATAGTCCAACCTTATGCTTTGACCATGCTTGATGCAATGCTGGTATTACAAAGATGGCTTAATTGGGCCTTTATTTCTGTGAGGTCTGCCGCTATTTATTGTGGTTTCATTACATCTGTGACCTCCAAGTGGTCAGAGAATGTGTCAAGTTAGAAAAACAAAACCATTCTGCAAAAGCTTTGAAGGCGGACAATGGTGTCCCTGTTGCTGAAGGAAGATGGGAAAAAAAACAGCACAGATAAATGTGTGCAATGGAGTGCACAAGTAGAGTGCAAGTAGAAGACAAATCTTGCAGACTTTGTTGCCTCAGCCCTGAGCAATTTTGGTATTGTTGAGCAGGCCATGCTTTTTGGACTGTAACATTCCGCTCTAATTTTGTTGTCCTCCACAACTTCTAACCCTTCTTGATGCCCATGGGAGCACTGGGATGTTTTGCAGCAATTCATTCCAGCCCACTACTTTGGAAAATAAGTATGGTCCTCATATCACAGTCAGAAGGAATCTTTTAATTTGATTTCTAGGGAGCTGATGTTTTGTCACTTACCCATGAGAGCCTGGTAGGGAGCCTTCTAGCAAGATTCAGTAGGTGCAAAGATAGAACGGGGATGTTGCCTCCAGGGAGAAGGCAAGAAACCTTTCTTTTCTGAGAAAATATCTTCGAATGGAAAAGAGAAGACAAAGCAGATGTCTCTCAGGGAAGAAGGCAAGGAGATTGTACTACTATGTGTCTTAGCCTAAATGGGTGGAAGAGTTGTATACAAAAATAGATTTGTTCATTAAATGAAGTCATACAGCCGGGAAAAAAAGTCCTACCAGCTTCTGGGAAGACAAGCCCTCCTTCAGGTCTAAAATGGAGGCAATAATCTCCAAGGTAAATATGGCTGAACACAATTGCATTTAGACTATGGGTTTATGTTAATCTGAGACCATCTGTGGACCATCTGAGAGTAATGACGGTATCGGAGATGGGGAGGGAATATTAACAAGGTGATGGTGATAAGCCTGAAAGGAAGAAGCCTGTCTTTCATTCCTCTCCATCTCCTTGTAGGTAGCCTCAGACACAAACTACAGTGAGACAGAAAGAGTGTCTGTCAATTCAGATGCCCTTCCCTCACCCAGGTGAATTAGATACCTGCTTTATCTCCACTTCCTTTTTCTCTCCCCACCAGCAGCCCACCAGCCAAGGAGCACTTGTGGCAGTCCAGAGATGCAGTGTGCCAGCTTGGCCTCTACACTGGGGCTCACTTGCTGCTTCATACCACACCTCAGCCAGTTGGACTTAACCATCCTCGAGGGGCTAGCATCACACTGCATTTTTATGGAGTCTTTTCCCATTACAGCGTATCTTTCAGGAGGTGTAGGAATAAAATAGACTTTTTTTTTAAGTAGTTCAGGCAGTAGTTCAGGAGATTTTTTGCAGTTTTATCTTAGAAAGGGAGTAGAGGCAAATATGAGGACCTCAGGGACACAGGATCAGCGAGTCCTTCCTCACACTGAGGGGGAATGGAGCTGCAGTTGTCCCTGCCAGCCTGCAGATCTTTCCCATGGCAGCTCAGTGATAGGGAAGAGTGGGGGTTGGAGCCATAGCCTTGTTTTCAATCCAAAGGACAATAGGTGTTTAAGTTATTTCAAGAAATAAGTGAAGATTTGAAGAGCTTTCCTGCTATACACATTAGCAAGGCAATTAGTACTAAGGCATAGGGCGGGGAGGGTGAAGGAGGAGCCAAAGAGATGTCTAATGTGAAAGAAGGTGCCATGATGATGGAGGAGGGAAGCAGAAGATGAAGAAACAGAAGAGCAGTGCTGGGAAAACAAGGAATGTCTGACAAAAGTGGGACAGAAAGGAATGGGAAAGAACAGAAGGAGAGTTATAAATGAGTGACAAATTGGGAAATGCTCTGCAGGTGGTGAAAGGAAGTCAAAGAAAGAGGACACACAATAGGGAGAGAAAGGAACCACAGCAAAAGACAGGTTGTAAATATTGAAAGTGGTGGAGGGAAAAAGACCTAACAATGATTGCACCAAAACAGGCTGTTGTCCTGTCCATCAGAGAGGACTTGCTTTCTTTGACAGAGCCAGTGCAGGGATCCAGAAGGAAGAAGCAGCTCAGCCATCCACATAAGGAAGAAACATTTAAAATACCATAAATATTTCTATTTTAAAATGAAATGCAAGAGAACTCTGGGAAGAAGTCCTGAGAGGATCAGATGGAAGTATTTGTAAAAGGAGTAGAATGTAACCATCAAGCTGATCTTTTTCCAAACCTAAATAAATATGTTGAAAATAACACATAGCACAAAACAGCAAAGGACACTGTGCAATTTCAAAACACTCTTATGTTTGCAGACAGCCCCGTTGCAGGTTTCCTTTTCTCTAGCTATTTTCAGGTTTTTTTTTCAGCTTATACTTCATCATTTCAGGGAGAAAGCTTGGACAAGCGTCATCTTATGAGAAGACATTTAGGATGTGCATCCGTCATTTAAGATAAATTAAAGCCTTGGAGATAGAACTGCTCACTGTCCTTGGATATACACAGAGGAAAATCTTAGCTCATTTTTTTACCCCAGCGGTATATGCTAAAGCCATATTGTTGCTTGGAACTTCAAAAAGTGTCTTAAGCGAAGAAAAATTTTAAAATAGACATGTTTTGATCTTTTTTGTTTAATAACGGACTTATCTCTTCTCACACTTTGGTTTTGTGTCTTTATTGTATTGAAGGGTTTTTTTTTAACTATGACCCTAAATCTTACTCCCCTTAAGTACAATAATCATACTTAATATGGAGAAGGATGCTCAGCAAATGGGCCCAGAGCTTTAAGATACCTCTTCAAGGGCACTATCAATATCCTGGCAAAAGAGCTCATACCTTTCCTTCTCTCTAATGGTGCCCAAGTGACTCTGTAGTTTAAGCAAATAGCTGAGCAAATGTATTTCTAGGCAAACATCCTCTAGACCATTCTCTGAGCACCACTGCCAGACAAATACAGTAAGTGCCCCTTGCTCAGAGGATCTAATATATCCTCTGTTGTCCTCCAAAGCCTGCAGCAGGAAATGGCCAGTTCTACCAGTTCAGCACTTGCCCTTCTCCCCACTTCGTGTTGCCAAAGTCTGCACAACGAATCGTGGAGGATACTGCTCAGGGATTTCCAGATAAACATGCTTATACGGAGCAGGGAGCCTGCCATCGCAGAGCTGATACTCACACATTCACGGGTAACAAGGAATGTGTTTCCATGATTTCCCTGTCTCTGAGAATGACAGTGGTTCACATTAGCAGCGAGTTTGGCTCCAGCTCATAGAAAAGAAGTCTCTCTCAGTCCTCTCATCTGCCATTCTTCCTGGTCTCCTGAGCACCTCATCTGAGTTACCTGTGAGAGTGGTCCCCGTTGCTTCCAAGAGGCACAGACAAAATCCATCGACTTCACAGGACGATTCAGAGCTTTTCCTGGGGCCATCAGTGCTGAGCCCATGGGTCTCCCTCACTGTTTCATGGGCTGGGCAGCCACCAGCCTATTTACCAGCAGCAGATGGCCAGATCAGCAGCACGTGTGGTGGCTGCCAGCACCTTCCCATGAGCAGGAGATCAGATGGACCCTCACATGTTCCCTTCCTGGCACTGACTCCCCCAGGGCACTTCAAGGTCATGGACATCTGAGCAGGAATTACCCTCCTCCCAACCTTAGGGCTGTAAAGCATATTGTCTTTTCATTTGGTTGGCGTAGTCTTTCCTCCACCAGTCTCCCTGTCTCAGGAGTTCTTGCCTGCCAAAAAGCAGGATTTCTCTCTCAAAGAGGTCCATTCTGTATCATCTGGCAGTACTTCTCGGAGAATGGAGCACGAAGAGGTGCTGGGATAGGTTACAGCAGAGCCAAGCCCTTCTTCTTGCAGGTGCTTTTCAAGTACAGCTCCTCTCACTGCAGTTTGCCAGGATTACCTTTTCGTGTGGCCGAGAAGCGAGTGTGCAGAGGTGCAGAGGAAAATACCTGCTCCTCAGAGAAAGGGCAGAAAGGGATCAGAGAAAGGGCAGAAAGGGATTTATCCCCAGTGAGCTGCTGCATTCTGCACTGGGCAATCAGAGCAACCTTTGGGGAATGCAGCACTTGGCTTCGGGTTCCTCCCCTGCACTGGTTGAATTCAAGCAAGGAGATTATTTTAATACTAACTTCCAGTTTAGTTTTATTTTCTAGTTATAACCACTAATGCTGGAAAAGATCTTGGTTCTGGCTACATCTGTTTCATGCATTTTATAGGTTCTTGAAGCCTACAGGGGATATAGGAGAAGTTTTCCCCAGCCTGTGAATTTCCTTTTGACCAGTTCACAAACTCTGGCAACCAGTTCTTGTAAAAAAAAAAAAAAAAAAAAAAAAGAACAGCAACAGGTTCTGCATTATTTGTGTCGGGGAAAGGGGCGGGATTCATTCTTCTTGTGTATCTTAATATAAAAAGATGGTTAATAACAGTTATGAGAGAGTCATGAGGACAATGAGAGAATCACCTCTGGTTACCCATGTTACAAGGGTATAATCCTGTCACATAATCTGTTAGTCCGTGTGCCTGTTAGGGTACCTGAGTCTATGGGGCAGACACAGACTGCAGTGCCGTGTATATGTGTAGCCACACATGCTTTTATAATGTAGTTAGTGGATAACATCAAGATGGATGTTAATACATCCTTTATCCATGCTTTTAAAGGCTTATTTGGCCCTCAGAAAGGAAAGAGCTCCCCATTCCTGGCGTAACAGTGCAAACAATGTAGCCTCTGCATCAGTGCCCTTTTTACATCTTATACACAGAAAAAGAAGGTTATTCTCCCCACTGACTTACTTTACTGTCTTTCTATTTTTTTTTTCTAATAAATTTGGGTGGTTGTATTTTCCTTAACAAAGAGCTGAAGTCCAAAGCTTTCACTCATCTTATTAAATCTTGAGGAACTATATGGGACTTTCCTTGAGTAAACTCCAAATAAAAACTAAGTAGAAATTTTAGGATTTGCCTTATTTTTTTCTTAATTCTCCCATGTCCTCACTGCCCTCACTGCCACCTTTAACTGAGGCAGGCTTTGGTAGCTGCCTCTTTGGTGCATTAGGGATCGACCCCATCATATTGCTTGGCATTATGCTAGCTGTCCTCGGCAGGAACACCACCTTAGAGGGAAAATGTAAAAAGGGAATAGTAATGTCACTCTTTTAGCTGTCCCTTGTCCTCTCTAAATCTGCCAGAGCTACAGTTCTCCATGGTGTGGTTCAGCTTCTGGGAGGCGGTGCTTGCTACCGGCGTGACCGACAGCCGTCTTCAGGCTCTCGCTGCTGAGGACGAGAGGCAGTGCCCCTCACGTAATGGTAACTTACCTCTCTCCAGACCGAGGAAGAGGAGGTCTGCGAAAAGCACCATCTTTTTATAAGTAACTGCTCCTTTCATCTTCAATGACACGTTGCCTCCATCCTTGAGTTCTTCCCAAAATTCCCTCCTGGGACTGTGCTTTCCCTGCGAGATGGAGTGCTGTGCAATGGTAAGAGGTGAGATGAAGGTCTTGCTCAATCTCTACTCTGCCACGTGCAAGAGAAAAGGCTGGGGAAGGGACAGGAAAGGAGGAGGATGTGGCAGAGCAAATAAATTGTGTCCTGTGCATATTGTGCCAGCCAGGCTCCGGAGCAGTGCCACGGGCTCTTGTAAACGGGAGTGCACATCCTTGATGGTTCAGGGCAGCACTGCCATACACTGTTGCTAGCCATGTACCTCTTCCAAAGGCCTCGAATATTTCCCAGTCATCCACATTTCAATTTACTTTCATGAGATAATTTTTCCCATTTGCAGCAGGGAGAAAAGCACAGCAGAGCAAATGGGAAGTACATCCGAAAGGCCACCCAAGCAGCTCTCAGGAGGAGGGGACAGGTAAATGGGAAGGGCCTGGAGGCAGGCAGAGGGATTTTGCAATGCAGGAATTCAGGATCTCCCCCCCGCACACATCACCCTCCCTCCCCATGCTCCCGTTTGAATTTAGCACACGTTCTCCTACGGCGTCGTAATTACAAAGATTACCAAATGAATCTTGTGCTTCTGTACACACCGGGCATTCAGCGGAGCTCTAATAGTTGTCATTAAGTTTGCAGGGAGGTGGGAGAAGATGGATTGAACGTGTGCACTTCAGCGCCGCGCGGAGCCCATTGATGGCTGCTGAGTAATGATTTTTTTCTAATTGGTGCCGAGCCGTGGCCCTAATGGATGGAGCCTCTCTGTGCATCCGCACCGTCTCCTCGATCAATAACCCCCGCTGTGCCCAGCGCAGAGGAGGTCCTGAAAGCCCCTTGGCAATAACAGATGGCTGGAGGCTACGCAAATCGCTGCCTCCCACTCGCAGGCACTGAGCACCTTCCCGCGCCTGCCTTTCCCACGGGGATGCCCACGGAGAGCCCTTCTCCCAGGGAGAGCGATCCTCAACCAGCTAGCAACCATCTTCCCGCATGGGGTGTTCATGTCGTGGCCCTCAACACCGTCCTCAGCGGCCTCCCTAGGGATATTGATGGGAAGGGAAGGGAAGGGAAGGGAAGGGAAGGGAAGGGAAGGGAAGGGAAGG
>NW_020455743.1:4356228-4467880 GCF_003342845.1 Nothoprocta perdicaria
AGGGAAGGGAAGGGAAGGGAAGGGAAGGGAAGGGAAGGGAAGGGAAGGGAAGGGAAGGGAGGCGTGCGACTTCTGTGGTCAACCCAGCTACAAATTCAGGCAGTCTGGATATTCTGTGGCACCTCAGTGCTTGGCATCTTCAGCTGGTCCTCAAGGATTGGAATGGCCTCAACCTGAACCTGAGCCTAAGGTCTGCCCCCAGCTTGGCGTGGTTTAAAGCTGCAGACATGGGAAGATGAGACACAAGTGCTGGTTTTGCACACAAGTGGGGAGGATGTGGCCTCAGAGCCTCAAATGGAGCCCAGGGCCTAGACTCCAGCTAATGGAGAGGCCGTTTGTGGCTGCAGAGCATCCCACAGGACAGAGGTCAGCGGCGGCTGCTGAGCACAAACCCTAGTTTCAGCCAAAGACGCAGCAGACGAAAGGGCTGGAGAAGAAGAAATATTTTGTCTCGGGTTTTGCTGAAGCAAGGGATCAACTGCTGAACTGCTCAGGGAGATGGAAGTCTGGTTCATCCTCACTGTCACTTCTGACTCTTCATCTGAGTGCGGTGAGTGGTTTTCTCTCCTTTGTGCAGGGAGAATCAGTCATATCTGGACCAGTTTCTCACTAAGAAGGAAGGTTGGCAGGGCACGGAGCTTTGATCCTCTGTATTTCAGCAGTCTCTCTTTCTTGGATGGACAGAGGTCTGGGCTTGGGTAAGGCAAAAACTTGCAAAATGTTTGTCCACCCCGATGTGCCAGAACCCACAGAGCATCACTCTGCTACTCATATTTCAAGATTGTCATGACAGGGTGACCCAGTCCTTCCCAGGGGTCTGTGCCTGCTCTTTGCCCATGACAGGGATAGCCCGTGTCCCCAGGCAGCAGAGTCACAGCAGGGTCACAGATGTGCCTTGATCCTGAGCTTGGGCAGCTTGCCAGAGGCAGCAAGGGCTACAGATGGGCCTGGAGCCAGATCAGCGAAGACCTGGTGATACCCGCAGGGAAAGGATCTGCCTCTTTCACTCTCTCTCTCATAACTGTTTCAACTCATCACCGCCACAGGAGTCAAAATAAACGTGCAGGTTTTCAGAGCAGGACCGTGCTTCACGCATTGCACAACTGCTGGGGCCGTCAGAGCAGCTCTGGGCCCCATGGCAGCAACAGAGATCCCTGAGGAGATCCTTGCTCTAAGGCTTGCAGTCCTAGAGCACAACTTTGGGAAGCAGAGTATACAACCAAGAGAGATGCACTGTAGTATGTAGGAATCCAGCCATTAATTTATACTGCTGCTTCTTTACAATCATCTCCCCAGGAGGTGGCTTAGATAAATTGAACAGGAGCAATTTCCATAAACCGTATTTTCTGCATACTTTGTGGCATCTCTGGAACCATAGGAAAGCTGTGGACACCAGACAGGTGCTTAGGTGAGGGGGATTGTGCCAGCTCAGGCAGAAGTGCTCGTATCTCTGCTTCCCTGCATTGCACTGTTTCAAAGCAAAACCCCACCACGCTGTCCCAGAGTGTCAGCACCATGAACCAATGCAACATGCTCTGCCCTGCTCGAGAAGTCAAACTTTAATTCTTCGTTTATTTTGAAGCCCTTCCTAATCTAGAAGTTATCTATACTTAGATGGCATAGCTTGCACTTTTATTCTAAAAAGCACAATGTTTACACCTATCTTGTGTCCCCTCCTTAGGGACTCCAGACCTGTTCTCTGCAGTTTCTTTCCCTCACTTGGCTCTCAGCTTAGGAAAACAATGTCCACTTTGGACTTTATCACTGGACAACATAGTCAAACCAGGATCTTTCCAAACTATTGCTTAGAGCAAGCCTATGTTCCCATAATTTTGGTAATTTCAGCAAGAGTTTACAGTGATGTGAGGATAGCTATTTTTATTATGGAAAAAAAAAAACAGGAGCGTCTGCAAGATAATTGCTGCAAAGGGAAGGGGTGAAGGCTTAGCTCTCTGACAATCAAAGTGATACAGCTTGCATGAGAATTATTTCCGTGTGCTTCCTCAGCATGCACCAGACTTTCCTGAGGGGCTTTTTCAGATCTCACTTCCTAATTTTCCTGATTGGAACTGAGGCTCGCCTTTGCTTTGCTTTTTCATTTCGCGCTGTCACTTGAGGTCATGCTTGGTTTCTCACAACCTTCCTGCCCTGTGTGCCTCACCTCTTCCCCAGCCTCCCTCCATAGCCCAAAGAGATAAGGAAATACTGAAATTACGTCAGTGACCACAACTCTAGTGAACTTCAAACCATTTCTGCCCCTCTCAGTACTCCCTTTGAGAGGCATTTTGCAGCCCATGTCTCATTACAGCAGTCAGCAGATCAACATTTCCACTTCCAAAGCAAGTTTGGATTGTGGCTCAGGTTAAAGGCTCCTCAAGAACCCATACTTTCCATCACTGCAATGGAAGGAAAAAAAGAGCAGATGAATCAGTTCTTTAAACAATGTCCCATCTCCCTAGATCATGCAGCTAGGCAGTCTTCAGTGGAATCAAGGGATTCCGGATGGTTTCCACGTGCACTCCCTCATCCTGAGCAGTAACTTGCATGCCAAGTAGCCCCATTTACCAGAGAAAAGCAGCACGTGAGGTTCACAGCTGTCCTGAGCATCCAGGTCCTGGACACTCTTCCTTCTTTCTCCCCACAGCATTTTAATTCGACACAGAAAAGGATCTCTCTCAGAGAAGAGCTGCTTCATTTTGATCTGTCTTTTTCAGACTTTTCTTCATTAGACTTTGGGATACCCCATGCTTGGAGTAGGAATCCCTACATTTGCTTACATATCTTGGGGCAGAAGACCGAAGTCACATTTAATAAACCATTACCTTTGCCAGGAGCAGCACCACGAGACCCTGTGATAGGGCCAGCCGCGGCGCTGGAGGTAGCCCAAGCTGGCGCCCTGGCACGGTGACAGCAGCTCCTCTGCCGGCTACCGCTGAGCCAGGTTCAAGAGCTTAAACGCGGCTCCGAGCCCTGGCAGCGAGTCTCTGAGGCATGACGCGCTCCAGCTTCCCAAGGGCTGCAAAGCTCCCTCACATCCATGCTTTCCTCCCAATCTGCAAAGCAGGATTGCATCAGCTCCGCAGAGCGAGAGGGGGAAGAGAGAGATGTTCACTCAAAGTGGCAGCTGCCTTTTGTTTCGCGATGGCAGCTGCCAGCAAGAGACAGGCAGGGCGAGGGGGAAACACACACGAGCAACATGCTAGATGCAAAGCATATTACACGCTAGATTTAAAATAAAATGGCATGCACGAGGGGTAAATATTCGGCATAGAGCATGACGCCTCCACCCCTCCATTCTCCTCTCAGTGCCTAGGAGCTGTGGGATTGGGTTTCCTGTGGCTATGCCTCCCAAAAAAGTAAGGAGTACTTCCTGAAGTTTGGAAGAAGAGGAAGCTAGTGCCCGAATGTTGATTTTCGTCATCATTTGAGGCAGGTGAAAGGGTGACGTGTTACTCCCGTGAAGCCGGGTCTGTGGATGACCCAGTGCAGAGGGCTCATCGCTTCTCCCCTCACACTCACACTGCTCGCTTGCTTCCTCTCCTCACAGGAGTGTGTTTCAGTAGATTTAACGCCTTGGGCAGAGTGACTGCCAAGATGCCTGCCCCTTCTGCCTTGCCAGCGCTGGCTCCTCTCCATCATCTCCATCTCCATCATCTCCATTTCCATCTCCCCTGCACAGGGCGCTGCCTGGCAGGCACCACGCCTGCAATAACGAGCATCCCCAGCCCTGCACCACCTGCCAGCCGCAGCATCTTCACCCCAGAAGGCACCCAGGCGAGGGTAGTGACGCATTTCATGTTTCGGTGCCGGCCTCTTCCTCCTTCCCTCCCTTTCTGGAGGGCAGTTTGGCAACAAGGTAAATGTGGGCTCCCAGAAACGCTCTGGCCATGTGGCACCTTGCTGCTCTGCACTCGTTCCAGCCTCTCTGACAAGCCAGCTTTGTACCAGCAGGTGCTTATGCCAAATCAGATACTGCTTCTCCACCCCGCTGCAGTTCTGCACCGTATCCAAAGCCAGCTCTCCACACCAAGCTAGCTCTGCACCAGGGCATGTTCCGCATCCCACAGCCCCACGTGGAAAAGGCAGGGGGAGTGGGTGGCTGCAAAGATAATGTTGGGACACTGTGGACCGGCACGGGAGCTGTGAGCCCCAAGGGTGTTGGTGCACGGGGAAGGAGTGGGAAGACAAGGGGGAAATTGTTGTTCTTACCTCAGGTTAAAACAGCACTGAGGATAAGCTCAGCTTTACCAGAGGCTGATTTTGGACTGCTAGTCCCACTTGAAATCATATATATTAAAAAAAAAAAAGAAAGCCAGGTTACTGTCTTCTTCCTCCTGTTCCTGCTATGCCCACCTGTCTGAGCCAACTCAGGTTAGTGAAGCTGCACTAAGAAAATACATTTACTTTATTTCCCTGCCTGATCATAAATGGTGAACATACCTGAAGCAGGTCTGGGCTCTTTCATAACACAAGGAAATGTTTCAGAAGTACCCCAGGAACCGGGATTATTTTTCTTTTTTCTTTTCTCTTTTTTTCTTCTCTTTTTTTTTTTTTTTTTTAAATGCGCAGTAGAGAAAGAAGTAAGTTGTGGGAAAGCAAAGTGGCATTGAATGCGACCATGGAGATGGGTTTTTTTCAGCTCCTGCATCCAAGAGCAAGCCTGTCTCAAAGAGAGTGTGTTTTTGTTCTCATTTTCTTTTTGTTCAGTTTAAATGAAGCCCTTTTTATTGCTTCTTTCTTTTAGGCTCTCATCTTTCTATAATACATATTGCATGATCCTCACAGAGGAAAAGCAGCAAAGTCCTTCGTCTTTAAGTGTTTAGAGAAACACCCAGCAGTCAACGTCAATGCTGTGTGAGCAGCAATGGAGTTGCTGCCGTTACCACGCGCTCCCAGGTTTGACAGATTGCATCACTGTGTGTTGATGTATCAGTATTTGAGACACCATGAATATTCACTGTGCATATTCAATTAACCAGGTGAGAAAACACAGGTTTGTTTTGCATGTTAACTCTGTGTTAACGCTGCCCCTAAGTGGTTAAGTTGGTTTATTGCAAGTTAATTAGTCCTCATTTCGGGCATTTATTTATTTATATATGGAAGGCAGTCATGGTTTTTTTCTGCTTCAGCTTTGTGACTAGGCCTTGCTTCTCTTTCCAGTTTATGTTTGCATCCTCTTCTGTGTGGGTTTCATGTAACCACAATGTTTACAGTCAACTCAGCCTCGAAAATATGCATGGGGGGAAACATCGATGCCTATTATGTGTGTTATGACTCAGTTTAGGAGAGCCTGTGATCCTCTTCCTCGGCTTGTTTTAGTTGGCATTTCAAGGAGTGCTTGAGGAAGCTAATGAAGTTTGGAGCTACAGAGGGTTGCTTTTGGCATCTTTGCTCCCGGATTCAACTGCCACTCCATAATGGTTTCCTCAGTTGGCCATAGCCTGCCCTTTTCCAAGCTGCTCCAGCGTTTCTCCTCTTCAGTGGATCAACACAACACAGCATGATCTAGCCTTCCCCTCCATGGGCAGCTGGTGGCATGGCAGGAGGCTGCAGGTGCACCAAACAGTAAACTCTGGGCTTGCCATTGGGACACCAGGCTTGGTGATGGCCCTGCTTCTTGGTGCGTGCCTCTCCACTTGCCCCATGGGTTGTTCCATCTGCCAGCGAGACAAGGAGTTGCATATGAGCTGCTGCTCCTGCAAGTGCTTGCACTGAACGACACAGCTACGTAAAAGCTGGAACCAAACAATAACGGAGTTTACTGGCATGGTGGGCCCCATGGTGCCTTTGAACATTATCCACCGTGGACTGTAGCTGCTTGCTGGCAGTTGTCAAGGAGCCTGGGATTGTAGCGTTTGGACAGCATTAAGTGGGCAGCCACCATGACACAGTGCACACAGAGGACTTCTCCGGCTCCTCATTTTTTCAGCAGCTTGAATCCATCAGGTCCAACCAGACTTTCATTCCTGATGTGCTTCCACTGCCTTCGGGACAGCGAGGCGATGCAGAAATTCACTTTAGTGCTGACCCTACTTCCTTCTTCCAAGGTCAGGGTCCAAACAGGCAGTAGTCACCTGGCCATCCTGGACTTGCACCTCTACAGACCTGGATTCAAACTGACAGTCAAGTGAAGGAAATCAGTCAGTTTGAACTGCCTGCATTGCGTCGTGCAGCATCAGTGTCCATCCCTGCCCAGGCTCCGTCTGCAGCACGAGGAGAAGAAGGCAAGGAAGCATGGAGGCAGGGTAGCTCAGGATACCTGGATATACTGGCAGCTTCTCTCTCCTGATTAACCTTGTGGATTTATTAGCCTCTCATTTTCCCAGGCTCGAGGAGTGCATATCTAAGACGCATAAAAATCGAACAGCGGTGAGTCTTCAGGCGCGTCTCCAGGCTCTGGCACAGAGCTGCTTTCCCTTCCTGCCGTGCAGCCTTGAAGCAGCGACAGCGTTCGTTTCCTCTCCGCCCTCCTTGGGAGCGCACAGACCGGAGGCTGGGGAAGCATCTTGCTGCCGTGAGCATCCCGCGTCCCCGTGCCGGGTCCTCACAGCGCATCCCCGTGCTGACGCTTGCAGGGAGAGGGAGAGCCGCTCCGCCATGCCCGGCGGCGCTGGGGACAGTGCTGGGAGATGGAGCCGCTCCTCCTGCCAGAGCTGCCGAGGGCGGAGCGGGCTGCGGAGCGCAGAGGGCTGCCTACATCCCAGCCTCGCCTCGCGGAGAGCTTGGACAGGGCTCTTAAGGAGTCCGGAGGCTGCTCCCGCAAGGAGAGGCGAGAGGCGGTGTCAGCAGGGGCTTGGGGCGGCAGCGCGGGCTGCGCGCTCGCACAGTCCCAGTTCCCCACCACCTAAACCCTGCTGCCCCACATCCCTTCGGAGCTATGCTTCCCACCGGGGCTGGGAAAGCCTGCACAAAAGCTCAGGGACTACCTTAAATACCCCTGCCGGAGCCTTCTTAAAATTCCCATTAAAATACAAGCCTCACCGCCACAAAGGCAGGCTGGAGATGTGCCCAGTGGCCAAATAATGTGCCCAGTGGCCAAATAAACCGAAACATTCCGGAGATCCTGTTAGCAAGGGCCCGTTAAAACCCGGCAGCTGGCTAACAGCAAAAGGCAGCGTGGAGCTGAAAGTGGGGGGCAGCGGGATGCACCGCAAAGCCAGGTTATTGCCTCTCCTTTTGCAATGGGATCCACTGCTCTTAAAGCCACCCTCTTCCATGGGGTTCCGTGAGGTCAGCCCTATGGCCAGCACTGGCCAGGGACCACCAGCCTTGGGGCCGTGGCCGGGCACAGATGCCAGCACTGGGCTGCGGGCTGGTGTGACAAATGGCCCCTTATCTGGGTTCGCCGCCTCGATGATGCCCACGGGCGCTTTTCTCTGCTCTTATCTCTACTCTTAAAGAAATTAATAAATAAAAGGCAGAGAGGCTGGCAAAGGGACTGAGAAAATGAGCAGCTTTGGGTCTGGTAAGCAGTTTAAATCCGGACTGGCAAGCGGCATTTGCTCATTCATTAATTCAGTCATATGCTCAGCAAACCCCAGCAGGACTCCCTGCCAGCGCAGCAACTTCCGACTGCGAAATAAACCCCGCGTAACCAGCTCAGCGGCAAGGTACGAGTCGGCCAGGTCGTAGGCATTAATTCAAGCCCACTCTGCGCGCGCTGTGCATCGCCAGAGCCTGCCGCCTGCCTCGGGTGTTGCTTGCTGGTAGGCATCCGCTCCCTCTCAGTAGGTCCCTTCCTTCCACCTCCCGCTGCGTCGCTGCTCCTCGCTCAATAAATAAAAAAATATTATTATATGTGCTGTCAGGGAATCTTGATTCAGCTGTTAATACCAACTTTATCAATATCATGTCTTTCGGGCTCACATAATTCAAAAGGGGCTGAACAGTTTTGTTCTGGCGTTACAAAAATGAATCACTTTTGGGTTGAGACCAAGCATAGAAAATCTCCCCTTAAAACTTCAACATTCGTAAATTCAGAATATATTTAGCGTGCAGAAACTAATGGGCAAGATAGAAATCTCTGCATAAGCTTAGTGCAGTCTTCCATCTAGCAAGTCTACCCTATACTGAATCACCAAATGATTACTGTCTGTACGAATGACTTCAATTATAGTGTTATTATGGTATTTATCATTTGATAAATGAAGCAGGTCGGTGGCCCCTTTGCATCAGGTGCTGTACAAACACTCGGATGTGCTCAGACAGGATCGTGAGGGCTATCCATAAAGTCAATGGGACATGAGTGAGAAGCTCCAGACGAAGACCCCTTTCTACGAGCTGATCTATTACGTGGGAGCAAATGCTGTGGTCTGGCTTGCCACTGAACGGCCGAGCTCCTAGTTCCCCCGTTGCACTCCCTTACGGACTGGATGTAGAGGGAGAGAGCCAAGTTTAAGTCTGTTCATGCAGGCATCAGTTGGGAATGCAATTATAATAGAAGTGGGGAGTGAGAGGGCTCTCGTTGTTTGAGATTTTTTTTTGAAAAAGACAAAATCTTGAGCTGTCCTGGCTTCCAAGCGTTTTTATTATTATAGCAATCTAAATTATATTTTATGATGTAGTTGAGATTCAGGTATAGTCTGTAATGCAATTTTGATTCTATTTTTTATTTGCTGTGGGGAATCTAATACATGATTACATTAAATCTGCACTCACAAAGTGAGCTAGGATCATCCAGCTATTACTGAGTCGTCCTGTCTGATCCTCATGGACACAGATGTTAAAACAAAACTCGATCTCTGTGTTCTCTGCTATGTGGAGTTCAGGCTGCCAGGACCTTTGCTGTACCTGTTCTGCAGATAAAAGACTCAATTTCCCATTTATATCAACCTGACACCCTTCAGAGATACTAACTTTTTTTTCCAGCAAGTGCCTTTGCACACAGCATGTGCATGTGTACTTGCTTAAGCCTGGAAAAGACCACTTACTAACTGGTCCAATTAATCCTTAGCTTTATTGGCCTGGAATTTGGAAATTTGACATGTTCATGTCAATATGGCCCACATTGCCCGCTTTTTAAAATGGATCTTTCCATACAAAGTTCTTGCCAAATCTCTCTTTTTTTTTTTTTTTTTTTTTTTTTGGTCATGTTTTGCCATTCAAGAGTCATGGCATGGTTAGCAGCGATGGAAATATGCAAAAATTACTCCTGTCCTCTCTTTCATCTGTCTCTGTTGGGTGAGCAGGCTTCTAGTTTGGAGAATTTACCTTCATCAGCATTCTCCAGTGCTATTGATCAAGCTTTAGTCCAAATAATATCTATGAATAAGTTTAGCTTGTTAGCAATGAATGTATTTAGCTGACATTGATCTTGGAGCTACATGTTGCTGAATAAAAGTTGGTGCATTTGCTCCTGAGCCATTGGATGCATGCAAGAGCATGCCCAGATGCTGGCTAAGAGTCTCCAAGATGCTCAACTTTGCTGAGAAGAAAGCAACTTCATCCCACACACACTGGAGTGTACATGTGCCTTTCAGTTCTTCAGTAACCACGAGCATCATCTTTTCTCACTTCTGAAATAATCTGCTGTCTATTTTTAGAAGACTTCAAGGGCCAGTGACATTGCTTCATATCAAATTCATCATGTGAAAAAACAATTAACAATGTTACCAGAAGAGGAATACTTGAGGTATTCATCCACAGGATTCTCCAGTCACAAATTGATCACAGGCACTTCTCCCAATGACAACAAGGTTTAGAATTATAAATTGTATAATATTGTGTTGTATAATTATAATTTATAAATTCTATGGGTGAAGGTCACAGAGTGGCTTTTAGCTCTGGGATACATGCTTGACAAATGAAAAATAAAGGGCTGTCTGGTATTAGAAATAGTCTGTCTCTGCCTGTGCTGAAGTCGCCATATTTCAAGCTTTTCTTCACTCTTTCTAGACTGAACTCCTTCAACTTCTCTTCCCCCAACATGTTCAACAGACCACAAGCCATCCTTCCAGATATTTTGAAACTTCAACTTTAACTTTCCAGTCGAATAACAGCCTTTGTAAAGCAGGCACACCTCTCCATTGCCTACCTAAGTTGCCTCCACTGGCACTGCCCAGTGCAGTGCATGATCTGCTGCTTGCATGATTCCCCACAGCCACGTACAGCCTCCCATATTCATGTCATGGCTCTGCTCACCTTATGAATGGACCTGGGAGTAATTTGCTCTTGTTCACACCAGCATAATTCCTTTTGAGCTGGTGGACTTACCACTTTTATGAAGCCATAGCCCCTGTGAACCTCACAGTGCTGCTCCTTTCAGAAGGAGCTCCCCATTCTAGGTATGTGACCAAATGGTTTCTTTCCTACCTCACCAAAACATACCTAGGCCAGGCAAGCTCACTGCCCCGAGTGAGACAGATGCTCCAAAGACTTTATGGTATCTCCATTAATTGTGCCAGCTCCAAACCATGTCATAATGACTCTTCTGTATTACACAGGTGAAAGTCCAATGATTTCAATACAAGGTTGGTGCAAATAACAGATGATTATGACTTTATCCTGAAGGCAAATGAAGACCACAAGGCCACTTTTTGGTACAATGGCAATGTGTCTCGAGCTGTCCAAATCCATTACCTCAGCTTTCTGGATTTCAGTCCTCAGATCCAAATATATTGATGGTCTAGGTTGCCACTTTCTTTATTTCTCCTTTGGAATATGTCCTAAATAGTGGACACTTCACAAGAACAGCCCATCAAGTGCCATTTTTCATCATTCATGTTGGTTTCTGGAGTTCTCTAGCAAGATCAGGGACCTTGAGTGTAATGGCTAGGACTTCTGACAGAGCATGATATGATGCAAACCCAAAATGCCCTTTTCAGCTCAAACCCAAAGATCAGATTAACCCAGATCTGTGAATGCTGCTAATATCCCGTGTATGAGAGCAATCATCAACACTCCAGTCATTGAGAAAGGTGTGTGTCATTTCCTTGCAGAGTAGGTAAGGACAAAGTACATACAGTGCACAAATAAGAGTATCAGGTTTACAGTGACTGTGCAATGTCAGGAAATGACATTGAGCTGTTAGCAGACCTCAAAATCCATTATAGGCCACGCAATAGACAACAAATAATCTACATACTGGATCAGTGCAATGGAAAATGAGTATTTCAGTTGTTTATAGAGACTGAAACCAAAAAGACATGCAACAAAAAAAGTTAGTTGAAGTTCATAATGCTATCCTCTATCCATAAGGCATTATAATAATTTGTGATATGAAGAACTAGAAGAAGTCCAGCGAATCTAGTCAGACCTCATCTCATGATATACGGGTTTACTTTTAAGAACGTCACTTGAGAGGTGAGAGAGTTAGCCAGACATGCCCTGCAACCTAGGCTAATTGTACAAGACTATTATTTATTCCGTTCAGTAAGTGTGCATCTGGTAGTGATGACTGCAAGGTCTATAAGAAGGCTGATACTTCCTAGCAAGTGACATTTTTATGGTTAATAGAAACTGTCATAGAAACCACTTGGAGGGGGATATGTACAGGCTTGATTTCCAACTTAACAGTAAATCACTTCAGATTAGAATTAGATATCATGACAAAATCCTTCATCCTGTAAATTTCTAGAGTGCAAGCAGCAGTGGCTCTGGGAGACACTGTGACAAAACTGGAAGAAAAGTTTCTGATTTGGCTTTTACATCTAGGATGTCTGAGATCGTGTTTTCTCTGTAAATGATAGTGCAGTACAGATGTGCAAGCTTTTTTATTTCTTGCTGTTGTATTAATAAGTGTAAGAAGCTTTTCTTGTAGGCCAGGATTCCTTGGGGAAGAGATTGTACAAACATGGAAGAGAAAATTCCTTGTGCCAGAGACATCACAGCCAGCACCAAATCTGCACTATCCAAAGAATCTGAATCACCTCCCGAGTCCTTGAAAACGTAGAAGTCAAAGCTCAAGTAGCTCGTGATGTGAGCACAAGAGCAGATGCCATGGGTGCAGTGAGCATGTCTCTGCTTAATTTTTCTTATTCCTGGTTTGGAGGAGTTGCAGATTTCTGCAGCTTCTGCCACACCGGTCTCCTGTCAAATGCCCTTCTCTGTAGGTGTGTGGTGACAGTAGTGGTCAAAGGGCATAGGTAAGACAAGGTCTGTGTATAGAGACAATATCTTTTATTAGGCCTGCTGAATACAGATGGGGAAATTAGACTAACTTCTGGACACGGAAGTCCTCAAGTTTCTAAAAGCCACTTTCTGGAATGCTGCCAAAGAAAAAATGATCAGTGCAAATGACCAATATTCTGGTTAGGAGAACCTAGTTTTGCCCTTCTATCTGCAGATTGAATCAGAGTTGGTTTTGCACCCTCTGCCTTTCCAAGGAGCCTCTCTGCCTTGACCATGGCCTTTAGTAGAGGTTGGGCACTGCAGAGCCCAGGAGTGGTGCCATGGGTCTCCATTCCTCCCCCTGCTGTTTCAGAACTGGCCTCTCTAATGTTGACCTCCTATCTGGTACAGTGTGGGTCCTTTTTGTACCTCTCCTGTGGCATAATGATAAGTTTCCTTCTCTTCTTCTTCTCTCCTCCTCTCTTCTTCTCTCTCCTTCCTTCCTTCTTTATCTTTTTCATGAAAATGGAAAAAGCTCCACAAGACCATGGGATGGCTCCTCAGCAGTTCTTTGTGCAGCTAACACCATGGGACAGTGAGGCCACTGTCCTCAGTCCATATTACTGCAGTAGTAGTATCACTCTGCCATCCAAGAAACAGGGGAAACCAACACTTCCACAGCCAGAAGAAAGCTCCAAAAGACAATTTGGGTTGAAACCAGTGGAAGACAGAAGCCCAAACATGAAACTGTTTGCAGTAAAGCATGGCCATAGGGTCAAATTACACCAATCTGCCCAAGAGTTACCTTGTAGGGCTACTAGGAGCCCACAGGTGAGGGACACTGCCCCGCTGCTCATATTTGAGTTGAGCTCTGCTTTCAGCGGAGAGGAATCATCAGGAGTGACACTGTGCTGCAAAACATCTCCCTTCAGCCCCCGCCAAGCACCAGTCACCCGCTCCTTCTCGGAAGCTGGAGAATTCACTAACCTGGTCAAACAGGGGCAGACCTCTCAGGGACAGCCCTGCCAGCTGCCTGCCCTCTTGCACAACAGGGCAATGACGGGGCACATCCGTCTCCGGCACCCAAGGTGAGCACCGCCGCAGCGGCACGCGTCCCGAGGAGACAGGTGGTGGCCGAGAAGTTACAAAGGAAAGGCAATGGCACCGCACCTCGCACGGCACGCTGGCGCGTGTCAAAAGCTGTTCCCAGCCGGAGCCAATTAGTTTCCATATTCCCTTTCAGCCAGGTCTGGAAGTGCAGTACGTGACATTCAGTGCAGGACGCTCGGTAGAGGGGAGAAAAAAAAAAAGAAGAAAGAAAGAAAAAAGATTCAGCAATCAGTTGATTCAGGCAACTGCCAGGAGGAGTGGATCTGAACAGATGAATCAGCATCGGCTTCAGGTGATGGAGGGAAGGAGGCATCTCTGCTCCAGTGATTTGTGCACTGATTGAAGGGAGCCCGGGCACCGGCACTGCACAGGAGCAGAAACTCTCCGATAGGCTACGAACACCGCTGCGAAGGGGAGAAACCCAGCAGTCATGCAGACAACGTCTTTATTAAGGACACTTTGTCACCTCCTAGCTGATTGGACTTATTTTTTTTTTTTTACTGGCTTATAGAGGATGTTATAGGTGTTTGGTTTTGTTTGCTTTTCTTCCTAAGCATGTGCTGAAAGTTGGGGGGGGGGGTAGTAAATTTTAAGCAAGGCTGCATGAAATTCAATCACTTAATCTTAAATTACAAGCCACTGGCTGCCAAAGCAATTTTTGAGATGGAAATTCTTCTGATTCACAGATTCCTTTGCCTCTTTTAAGGAACAAATGAGTAAACAAACTATGAAAATGTTATTTGCTTTTTCAGAATTTACTGAGAGGGAAAGATTAAATTTCTTCAGTGGTATTTTGGCAGTGTCTCCTTTTCTCTCTGTAGCAGGTAACTAGGAGAGCATGATTCACGATGAGCAGATATCGTTTCCAACACTTCTCTGTTGCACAGCCAAAAACTGATCCCACTGTTTAAAATGTCGCAGAGAAGTTAATTAAGATACACCAGAGATTACAAAACTGATTCCTGTCCCCTTGAATGTCCTAGAGAAAGCGATGGGTCAAAAATATTTTTAAAGGATGTGTCTAAGGGCTTAGCAATATTCTGAGAGTTCTTAGCCAACCAGGTAAAACCTCTGGGGATTACCCAAGGATTACTCACCCAAAAAATTGTTGCAGGCTCAAGCTCTTCTTGCCTACTCACTGGCAATCGAGTTGTTATAGGGAGAGCATTCGTAAAAGGAGATAAGTAGCATGGCATGAGTGCTCAAGTGGATGTGAAAGAGGAATAAGGTTGCCTCAAAATCAGGACCTGCGTCTTACACGAATACAAGTCCCCCAAAATTAGCAGATGCTTTTAGAAATAAAGTCTCTCTCTACATATATAACTCCTGGTCTCGTCTCACCCCAGTACAAACTGTGAGTCTATGCTACTGCTTTAGTATAATCACAAGTGACAGCAAGACCGGAGTTAAATCCATTTCACTCCAGTGGGCTGAGTTGGGGGAGAGGATGGATGAGTCCGGGTGATGATTTGGAGCCTGGGTTTTGGCCCTTGAACCTGGGAAGCCTGGACCCTCCTGGGGCGAGGGCCAGCTGTGGGGCAGGTGCTGGCTCAGATCAGGGTCTGTGGGACATAGAAATAGGAAAGGGGCCCCTCACACCTCTGGGGACCTGCGTCACAGGGTTGCTCTGAGGCCAAGCGGTGCACCAAGGACTCCGGGGCACTCAGGTGCCATTTAACTGCTACTAGGTCAGCCTGTATTTCACATCAGCATTTACAGAGGAGGATAAAGACAGTGCTAATCATCAGTGTTATCGCTCCTTCATTCCTGCTCCCCCTGACTACTCCATTTCTGACTTTCTCCTCCGAAACAAGCAAAAAAAGTGTGTTACAGACTAAATCTCACAAGACAATTTATGACAGGAGATTTTTGTTCGATTGTTTATTTTCTGGATACATCAGCCCCACCTGGGAGTTTCTTATGTGGTCACTGTGCTGTAAAATTATTCTCCCAAAGAAACAATTACCAAGCAGGTAATCTTTCCTAAATAAAAGAAACATATGCGATCACACATTTCTGCAAAATTTAATGAACACAGGAAAAAAAAAAGGCTACAAAACTAACGTGGCTTTCTGAATTATATTTCAGCTTGTCCATCTTTTCCCTGCAAATCAGGGCATCCGTGCATTATCGCGGCCTGCTCAAAATGGAGCTGTCTCCAAAGCGGGCTCTCTCCGTGGAGGATTACGCGTGGATTATTGCCGAGAATCCGAGCTAAGCATTTACCCAGAAATCATTCGTAATTCTAGCGGCCCCTTATTTTGGTTAATAGCAGCTGTAAGGACAATTGGATCAGCACAGCGTACCTGTCATCTGCGCCGAAACTCCCCACGTAGCCCTGAACCATTGCTGAGGGAAGCTCAGCACAGTGGCCGTGCCTTATCTTTCTTTTTTCCTTTCTTTCTTTTTTTTTTTTTTTTTTTTTTTTTTTTTTTNTTTTTTTTTTTCTTTTTTTTTTTTTATTTGCAAATCCGCTTAACGCAGTTAAGTTGCCACTGGATCCCGCACACGCTCCTGCATCAGCACCTGCCGCCAGTCACCTGGAGGCCGGCGGAAATTAGGGGGCAGAGGAAGAGAAGCCTGGAGGTGGACGGGAAGAGTGGGGAGCCGGCACTGAGGAAAGGTGCCCACAGAGAGGCCATGGGGTGTCCACACTCCTCACGAGTGGCAGGACACATCCCCTTCTCCTCCTCCTCCTCCTCCCCCTCCTCCTCCTCTTCCTCTTCCTCCTCTTCCTCATGCGTCTGCGCGGGTGTCACGGCCCTGTTAAGCACATACTCAGTTTTTAACCTTTCCCTGAGGGAAGTGCCCTGGCAGCAAGGGGCCACACACCGAGCCTGCTGTCCGGAAAATAAAAAAAATCAGCCATAAAAGGGGGAGAGGAGGTGGAGGAAAACCCTGAGCCATTGCATCTCGCTGCTGCCGCGACGGCGTTTCTAAACAAATCCCCGTCTGACTCAGAAGAAAAAAAGAAAGTTCCTCGGGTTTTACCCATTTACATGCACATAAAAGATGAACTTCCCCTTTGGAAACAGAAGGCAGAGAGTTACAGGTTTGAAAGGCGCTCCATTTGGCTTCAGCTGGATGCAGCTAATTGCGGTTGCAGGCAGCAGCAGGTGCCGGCGGGCAGCTGAGGGCAGCCCCCTCGCTGGCACGTCCCGGCCTCCCCTCCGCTGCCCCCCCAAACGGAGGCATGGGAAAAGGGGACGCCCAGGCTGCAGTGTGGCCCTTGGGCGTTGTTCTGGTTGAGGTGTCCCCTCTTTCACACCAGCACTGCCAGAAGGTGCCATCTCCGTGAGGATCTGTCTCCAGAGGCTCTTGAAGTATCTCTTTGCAGAAGGGTCCAGAAGAATCCATCCCTGGAAGGGATGTCCAAGAAAGGTTAAAAGGATCCATCCCAGAAGGCTCTGTAAGGACTCATCCCGGAAGACCATGGAAGAATCTATCCCAGAAAGCACTGGAAGGATCTATCCCCAGAAGGCTCCAGAAGGGTCCATCCCAGAAGGCTACAGAAGGATCCATCCTAGAAGACTATGGGAGGATACATCCTGGAAGACTATAAAAGGACCGATCTTCAAAGGCTCTGGAAAAAAGGTGGCAGCTCATTTCTCATTTCCTCTGTGTCACAGTATATGGCACGCAGCTTGGATACCTGATCCAGATGCTTCCGGCATGCAAGGTGCAGGATTTGGGCTTTGGTGCTCCCCAAGCATGGCCCACATACCCCTGTCTCAGCCACAGTGTCCAAGACATCACTGATGCCAGGCTGGGCACAGGTGAGCTGGTTCAATGCAACTCCATCAGGATGGCTTCCCTCTCCATGTAGGGAGATGCATGGAGCTCCTGATAACACATTCAACGGAGGACATCTCTGAATCCATTCCTGATCCAACTAGACTGTGTCTTTTAGGGGAAAAAAAAATCTAATCTTGACTTAAAGTTGTCGGTGATAGTCCCCACAGCCCTTGGTAATTAGTTCCACTGGTTAATTACCCTCACTGTTAAACATCTGTACCTTATTTGTAGTCAAAATTTGTCTGGCTTCCAAATTCTAGTTGGATCATATTATAGTTGTGTCAGCTAGATTGAAAAGCCTTCTATTACCACATTTTTATTTCCCTTGTCAGTAAAGACTGTGATCAAGTCACCCTCTCAACTTTGTCTTTGTTAAGCTAAACAGATGGAGCATCCCCTCCAGTCTGTCACTACAAGCCACATTTTCCAGTGCTCCCGTCAGTTAGTTCTGTGGCCTTTCCAGGATCCTTCCCCACCTCATCCACAACCTCCTCAAACTGTTAAAATAATTGCATCTTTTTTTCTTAACATTTCTTCCTAGATTTAGGACTTCTGGGACGTTATACTCTGTTTCTAGATGCAAGTCCTAGTGTCTGACTATACTGAAAGATGGGCATCTCTTTGAGTGGTCCAGACCAGAAGCCTTGATCTGCTTCACTAATTAGCAGACATTCCCATTCTTAAGGAGTTTTCCTGATAAACCCAAGGGCCTGGATGGTTGTCCTTCATTTCCCTCTGCTGAATGGTTCCAGTGCAGCACTGTGGCTGGACTGAGACAGGGAGTAGGACTCATACTCCCACTGTGAGGATGTATTGTGAGGATGGTAGGGTCTAGATTGAAGCTTTTTCTTCTGGGTTCTGCTGCAAATGAAGGCCTAATCTTTGCCTTTGTAGTCTATAATGCAGTCTGATTTATTTCAATAGCTCCAGAAGTTATTCTTAGGGATGTAATAGATTTTGCTTCACCGCAGTGTATAGCAGAGGCACCCTGTCTGGCTTTAAATAAATTGGGTATCAAAAAATCACTGGGGTATCCCAATGATCAGTCAGAGCAAATGATGCTCAGAAACTCTGACCTTTATTTTGCATTTGTTGTTGTTGTTTTTCCCTAATGGAAATGTGGAATAGCTCTTTGCGTGCCTGCAGCTGGGCCAGAACAGAGCTGGAAACTGCAGCTTCACAGCACAGGTTGCTTTTGTTCCCGTGCCCACACACATGATCCTAGGCCCAGCCTCTGCACAGAGGCACAGAAAACCGAGGCAATGCCCTGCAATGCCTCCTCTGGTGCTGGCAGTCCAGGTGGCCGACGCGCTGCTGAGCCCATTTCCTGGCTCTGGGGATGCAATTGCAGTGGGATTTTCCTGGGATTCGCATAGAATAGGCCATGATATCACAGCATTTCATCGGCAGCCAGTGGAAAGCTGAAGGGTAATGCATACTGTCTCTTCCTCTCCCCATTTTGATACTAAATTGCCCCCAAAGTATATAAAATACACAAAAGCTTCGCTTACCTACTGTAGAGACTTCCACAGATGCACAGGGACATTCTAGGATTACAGAGAAGTGGTATTTTTGTGGTGTCTTGACAGCGATTAGATGTGCTGGGGAGGCAATCACCCCGTTGGATTTGCCCAGCCTGAGGAATGCCAGGAAAGGACTACTTACAGAAACACATCTTGGCGCAGCATACATTGCCCCTTTCTGCTCTTGTTCCTGTGTCGGGGAGACAACCATGTTGTAACTGAGGGTGACCTGTGTTTTAGATATGGCACATGGAGCCTAGATTGTGCTGAGCAAAGCCTTGGGCCTATTTAAACGAATGGGAGTTTTGCCAGAGACTTCAATGGATCTATGATTTCACCACGACATCTGTCGTGCATTAGATACATCAGTATTGATATAACAGCCTGAAAACCAAGACTTGGCCTATGCTAGTTCAGAGTCAGTGGAGGAGCACTGATACCAATGTTTGGGGAAAAGCCAGACCCAGATACAGCAGTTTCATTATTGGTATAACTGCATCCAGGCTTGGGGCTGTGGCGCTTTTATTATCCTCGTAAAAACGATCCCCTTCATCAAAAATAGTTATACTGGTGCAAAACCACTTGGGAGGGAGACTTGGTTTTCGTGTCCCTGTAATTGGGATATACTATCTAATTCAGAAGTGCACCCTAATATTCATTTCACTAATGCTTACAAAGCACTATGAAGAAAATAAAAGCACTACTTTTGATTCATTCCCACATGAAGTGAAACATTATTTTTATTTCATAAAATAATGTTTAAAGAAGCAGTGCAAATAATTGAGCACAGAGAGATAAGTAAAATTAACCACACACAAAAATCTAGAGTCTCTGCACAACTCTAATAAATACCCAGAATATCTGGACTTAATGGCAGATGCCTGGTAAACATTTCAGTTTTGAAAAAGGAAAAAAAGTCTTGGCCTGAAAATAGCTTCTCCTTTCTGTGACTTTTTTTTCCCCCTCACAGTCCAGATAACAAAGTGAAAAAGAACCCAGCCCAATTCCCAAAGGTCTCATTAACGAACCTGCAAAGCGACTGAGTTGGAATTGCTGAGGGCTCTCACGCCATTTAAAACATGTAACAAACCCCCCAAATTCCTTGTCTTTGCTGCTCCATGGGGGCACACAAAGCTCGCGTTCAGAGCCATGCGGCTGGAGATTTCTGGCACAGGCAACACGCTAAATCTTCCGGGTTTCCCAGTCCACCCTTTGCCAAGTTCTTGATGAGCACGCAGAGCCAGGTCCTGTCTCCCCTCCGAAGACAGAGGGCCTTCCTCCACAGTTAGCCACATTCATTTCCCTATCCCTGCCTGGCGTAGACATGGGGCCGAGTTGACAGTGGTGACGCTCAGCTGCTGTGCCCCAGGGCTGGCGGGAGATGCTCATCCTGAAGCCCACCTTGACTTTCCCCCTGCTGCAGTGGCATACGGGAAGCAATTCCCCATTGCAGCAGTTCCTCGTTGGTCAGTGCCTTGGGAACCACAGTCATTTATTCCTGGGTGGGTGCATGAATTCCAGACCCAGCTAATCCAAGAACTCACAGGGGCCTCACCTTCCTCACAGCACCAAGATGTGTGACCTAGGCTAAGTCCTGCCTCTCCAAGCTATTGCATTCTGCCACCTATCACTTTGGCTCTCATATCCTACTCATTACCAATGTGGTTGGTCTAAAACAAGTTATCTGGGTTGGGGATCCCAGCTCAGTACATTAAGAAAAAAGGTGAGCAGATGCAAACACTTACATTGGGTCCCCTCTATCTCAAATATATGTGAATGGAGCTGATTTTGCTCCAAAGAAAGTGAAGATTTTCTATTTTATTTTTTGCTTTCCATGTCCTTCACATAGTCTGTTTTTGTTTACTGAGGTTGGGGTTATTCAGGCTTTTATGTAGGTCTAATTCAGGAAGCCCGAATTACCAGGTCCCTCCTGCTTCATCAAATCCAGTCCCTTGCTCTTGCAGGCAATCACATTTCATACTCCCATTCATAAACTGATCGAGTGCTGTCTAAAAACTAGTTATATATATTTTTTGTTCCCACTGTTCATACTGAAAAGGTGCTCCGGAACCTCTTATTTCAGTCACGCTTTTTTGCTCAGCATGATGACAACTCCAAATAAGGGAAGGCAGTCCGAAAGGAATAAATAATATTGTGTAGGGAAGAAAAGCAACTAACCTACACATTATCATTAAACAACAGGACGTGACAGGCAGTGTAATGTTTCTGGTTTTGTTGTGAGTCAGGAAGATGAAGGTCATGTGATATCAGCTCTCTGTGCAGCACAATAAACCTTATTAACATTATAAGATAAAAATAAATATTCAACAATTAAGGGAAAAAAGGGTCACACATTTGCATCTGCTGGGGATTATTGAGAGCAGTCTGACATTACCGTCAGCTAAACCCACGTCTCTGTTTTGTCCAGAGTTTCTAAAGCCATTATATAATGATCAGTCTAATAAAGTCTAGATTAGAGACATTTCTCTTGTGTACAAAGCAATTGGCTTTTGGGTTGCCTTGTGGAAAATGAACGTTATTCCTAGGGAGAGAAAGAGTTAGTTGTCTCTAACAGAGATGAAAAATGTAAAATGTCTGAGGCCATTTCAGACCTCCAGCAATATTTTATGGTAACAAGTTTATGTCTGATTTAACAAAGTTCTCAAACCATTTAGTCTGTTAAAATACAGGGCTTTTTCCCTCTTGCTAGGAAAGCATATGCCAACCTAAATTGGGATTGTATTTATTAGCATTTGCAATCGCCAGGTGTCAGAGGCCATGTGAATCCTGTGAGTTTATCTATCTGATTTGAGTCCGATACATCCAAATGGACCTTTCAACTTGCTTCTTCATGCTGTGCATGTCCAGAGTGTTTTGCAGTAAGACCATAAGCCCCTACAAGTGCATAGAGTGGTAGGAAGAAGCAGAGTAAGGTACTGCCCTTTGGGTACCATGTAGCTTGGAAGAAGGTGCTGAATTTGAATTATCCCCTGCCCACTGACTCAGCAGCAGAATGCAAGATGCATTTTTCTCTTTCTTGTATTTTTTTATCCTTAAGAGACGGTAGGAAGGAATGTCACTTGACTAAAAGACCATATCAAACCTGGTAGCACAAAGGTACGACTCCTCTCACACACAATTTTACATTGTGCATGAAGATGAACAACCCAGTACCTGCCAGCTCCCACGTGCCACGGGCACAGAAGGTGCCTGGCTTTCTGCTGCCCCAGGGCCTGGGGCCACCAAGCGAGGGATGAGGGACCTCGAGCCAGCTTCAGCCACAGCTTCAGGAGCTACTGAGGGGTCTTCAAGGGCAGAAGCAGCTGATGCTGCTCTGTTGCGTTCCCAAACAGAGTCAGCCCTGTGCTGTGCTCTGCCTTGCCTCATGTGAGCCTCTGTTGTTCATTTCCAGCTAATTAAAATCTTCTGAAAACTTTAGTCGGCTGGAACATCCGTCTTCTTTTTGCTCTCTTTTGGAAAACACGAAACTGCTTGCAACCCTGTGGGGACTTCTACCTTGGCATGGGAAATTGTGTTAATACTTTTCAAGAATACCTAGCCTATAAACACTACTCTTGCTTGAGATGCAATAGCAGTTTTGCTTGGCCACTAGAAGTAGGACTCAACTGTTCCTTAAAAGTAGTCTGTGTAAGATAGTTTTACAAATCATTTTAAAGAGAAGTTAGGCCTTGATTGCTTTAGCACCTTTGTTGAAGGGATTGTGTTTAACTCCAGATCATTAGAGAGATGAAAGGATATTTTTCTCCTTGCCAGCACAGGCCTGAGATTTGCACCACAGATTTGGGGCAAGAAGCCAATACTGGAACATCTCTGTTCCACAAGCAAAGTCCTCAGTTGTACCATGGGCTCATTAATAAGAGGATCCTGGCCCTTGCCACAGGTGGTCAAAACTGATTTGGCTGACTGAGGCTTCTGGGTGAAAACATTTCCAGGACTGTTACAGGCAGCTGGTGAAGTACAGATCCAGTCACATTTTCTCTGAAGGCTCTGTCTGCCCTCGAGACATTTTGCAAACTGTATTCCTGACCACAGCTAACAGACACAGCCCCAGCAAAGCTATGATCCCTGCCATCGTGAAGCTCTATCCAAGACACACAGGATCCCCTGTAGTCTTCTGGTTGGAGATGCATCCCAGATCACTTATCGTGCAAGGCCAGATAGGTTTGAGCTTCTGCATACACCTGTGACTGTGAGCTGCTAGAACCTGGCACCATTTTAAACTCCATGAACCAAAGAGGGATGCAGGCAGGACAGGCTGAGCCAGCACTTACAACAGTGATTACAACTGGAACTTCTCCACCTGAGGGTTCCCTAAGTGCCATTGAGTCCTATCAATTCCAGTTGTCCCACTGATGGTCAACTTTTAGTGCATTTAGACTGCAGCACCTTCCTATAGCACTTTAAAATCCAGGAATAGCTACGGCTTGAGCTTGTGTCTAGAGACTGGATGTGTTCAAGGACTCTTCCATCCAACCCCGGCAAGTTTCTCTTCCTTAGTCTGACACAAGACAAACCCTTGAGTAAAGTAATAGCTACCAGCAGTGAAAAAAAACACTTTGCATTACTGGAGTCCCAAGGGGCCTCAAAAGGAGGAAGGACTGTGTTTACCTATGGGGCAAGTTTGCTCAACCATGTCTTTGTGCCAAATTCCTTTGGCACCTTAGCATTCAAGAGCACCTTTTTCTTTGCTGTGTGCCAGAGAGGTGTCCTAGTCAATAGGAGTCAGTGGAAAAGATGTGCTCCTCTCCTGGCCCTTCCAGTACTTGCTCTCAGCCTGAGCTGCCTTGCTTCAGAACGACGCATCTCTTTACCTTTGGGTCAGAAATGCTTTGCTGTTAGCAAGTTACCTTGAAATCACTCTTAAGTCAGGTGAAAATAAAATGCAAATATAAACTCTCCACGCAGACTGCATAGTTTAAAAAGATGCAGGCAAATAAATGCACTAATCTCATTTCTTTAGCCATTCTAGTAGACCCAGAGTGATTCTGTGCTTCTCTTCAAAATATATTCACTTCTTTTACCCAAAAGCTTTATTACTTCTAAATGGTTTAAAAGGCAATTTTACTGCTCTTCTAATGAAAATATGTGCTCTCTCATGCAAATATCACTGCACTATACCAAGGTGAGGTCTGAGATCCTGTTCTTGGCTTATCTAAATCACCAGCTTCCTCACTTGAGATAGCCCATCCCTAGTGTTGCCTTCAGATAGTCTCTGCTGAATCTGAGGTGGTCTCCTTGGTCTGTGGGCATCAGTGAGCAGTGAATGCTGGAGTGAGCACCTCTCTCCAACTTCTTTCAGAAAGTGACATATCAGGCAGAGAAACAGGTTCCCCCAATGCTTCCTTAGAGGATTTATTAATCTCCTTTATAAGGGAAGAGAAAGCACCTAGTATTAAGCAATGTTCTCAAATGTGATGTTTAGGAGATAGAAGCCAGAAGCAGCCCTGGACCAGGTTACTATTAAGTCACCGTGACAAATTCTTGTAACCAGGTGGTCTTCGTCCTCTCACAGACTCACTGCATTTCCTTTTTCCAGACCTGTGCTGGGCATGCAGACACTCCTGCTGCTAATCCCCTCCTCAGCATGCTGAAGGTCTGTCTGCAAACCCTTCTTCTGCCTGTTACAGACTTTCTCCCACAGAAGACACATCTGCTGATTTGACTGACTACCCAGCCCTCCCCTATGGTTCTATCTACAGCTGCCAGACTACAAGCATAATATAACAACGCCAGATCACCTTCCCATGAGGGAACTCACTTGAGCCTGACGGAAGAGACAGCAGCTATCTGGGTCCCTGAAATGGGCTAGAGCCCTTGCCAGGACAAGGCTGTCCATTCAACACACCTAAGATCGCAAGGCTCTGTGAAGCCTCAGGCTCATGTTTGACTTCTCCTGAGAGACATGATATATCCTTCTCCAAGGTCATTTTAATTGCTGCATGCGAAAGTACCTATTGGAGAGAGATCTCACTAGGAAGTTATTTCCTGGAGAGGTAGAGCTCGATGATGTTCTCTTTTAAACGGTCTCCCACTGTTTGCTTTCCTCGTAGACTATCATGCCCAACTTTCTTAAGCCTAAGTGAAACAAGCACAACTTGTGGATCTGGGTAAATACCCTGTGGAGTCAGTAGGGCTGTAGAGCTGTGTATGCAGGTATATTCCTCTGCACCACAGCACAGGCTCAGTGCTTCCATCTCTTTTATACTCAGATGGATGACACAAGAACTATCTAAGAGAGCCCTGTTACAATTCAGAGGTCATGGGAAAGTCAAAGATATTTCCTTGATTTGTGCAAAATTTACATCTCCTCTGGCCTAAAAGTGGTTTGAAAGACATTTTTCTGATTTGGAGTAATGAGGTCATATCAAATAGCACATTCATACACTACTGCAGGATTTCTCAGTGGAAGATAGACCTGGATCAGGACCATCAAACTCACTGCACAATACAATTACCTCACTCTGTTGTTCTGCATCTAACTCACACATTGGTTCTGCAACTATGTTCCCTCAGTGACTAGAACAATTTTCTTTTAGTTTGCACAAGGAAGAGAAAGACAGATAGACCTAGAGTTTCGAAAAGAAAGGATTACCATCCAACAAAGGATTACTCTGCTGCCTCTCAGGCTTCTTCGTGAAGGCAGCACGGTACATGGACAACAGACTAAGAGACTAAACCAGCTCATTTTGCAGGCCAAATTTCCTGTCTCCCAGTGCAGCGCAGCATGCTGGGTTTGGATCCAGTTTGTGCGCTGAATTCCACGCCCTTGACCTGTTTGCTCTGCCTTTATGTTTCTGTCAGGTAGCCCAGAAATGAACAATTTCTCTGTACATGTATTTCATGAAGAATACAGTCCCTGCTCTAACCCGTGAAAGGTTTTAGAAGGAAACACCTCACATCAGAAAAAAAAAAAAAAATAGCATGAGAAGCAAACAGAGAAAAAATTCCCCATAACAGGCTAGATATTGCTCACACCCACTACTCCTTAACAGGAAACCCTCTTAAAAGGCCTCTGCTGATTGTGGCTCTTTGAGGCTCTGCTGGTTTACGCATATGCGTGTGTGGCAGACAGAGAGGAGAGGCATGTCAGAGTGTGGCTGTCTCTCTGCTAACGGCTGCAGACAGACCCGACACTTGGAGCATGAGATAGCATCGCACCTGACTTACCTCAAAGCTACTAGCTCCCTTCCCTTTGCAAAGAAAGAAAAAAAAAAGAATAGAATCCATTTAAGTTACTTAATTCTCATCTGTAGGTGCAGCAGAAAACATCATTCAAACCAAGGATAATTGCACCCAGAGAACACCTATAGGGTATTCCATAGCTGTTTACACTTCAAACTAATTCACCATTTTATTATCTTTTGCTACTCAAAGGACCTTCTATCCTTTTACTAACAGCAGGTGCTTCCTATTTATTTCTATTCCTAGATGTATAGCATTCCTATTTCTGCATCTCCCTTCTCTGCTTTGATCATATTGCTCTACAATTCCTAAGCCTTCCTGAGAATCTTAAACACTAGTAACGATCTAGTCTCATGCAGGGGTAGAAGACAATGAACATCATGCTGGAGGAGTCCTTAGGGGAAAAGTATGGGTCTTTTACCATGCAAAGGCATGAAAAAAATCTATCATTTTGACTGTCAGTAGAATGCTATTAGCTTTCAAAACCGATCCTTCTCCTCCTATGCCTTTTGTGTCACGGTTTTCAAAATCTTGGCATGTTTCCATGTTTTTTTCATCTGATGCCATATATCTTCTCTGGCAGAACTGAGCCAGTAGTACCATCAAGTCTTTTGCCATGGGCTGGAAAGACTGCCATGAATTGGGAGTTAATAACAGCCCCTTTGGGGGCTGCATGAAGTCTTCTTTCAGATAGGCTTTCACCAGTGCCCCTCATTGCTACAAGGGGATGCATTATAAGAACAGAAGCAGTTACTTCAGCATCAGCACCACTTGTATAGATTTGTACATTACGATACTGCTCACTTCATCCTTCTCAACAGAAAGAGGGTGTATGTACACTTTAAAATGCTATGCTAATGTTGTAACCATGACACTAGTTCACCAATACTAAGCCTCAAGTAGGAGGAGGATCCAAGACCACCTGTGTATTTCCCCTCAGATGTTGTGTCATCCTCTGAACTCACACTGAGTTAATCTGTACGCTACCATGCCTGCACTGTTGCTACAACATTGGCACTATTTTTTCTAGGACATAAAGAGAGAGTGTAACTTTCTGGTCTTCAAAAAGTAGGTTTTCAAGGTTCATTTCCATAAAGCGCAATGCATTATGCGTTTTCTCATTCAAAGGTAAATAGTGGATACACACATGGATGAAAGATTAAATCCTGGAAATTCTAAACAATTGGCAGGAGGCATACCCATGGCAAATCGATTCTGCTATCCCTCTGCAAAAAGAGATGGAAGAATATTTGTGCATTTTTAAAATTACATGTAAGATTTAAAGACATTTGGGATTTGGTTTCTTTGATTTTTTTTAAATGAAAGTATGTAGTGATTATTGGAAAGTTCCTTGAGTTCAAAATATTATTTTACTATTATAAAACCAAAACAACTGGCAACATGGCTTATTGCTTGTCTAAATTATTACAGACTTAGTACCTGAAGGTTATTGCCTATATCTATCACATCAGTGATGTGAAGAGACAAAGAAGGAGTGCACAGAACTTCATGCAGAAAAGAGAAAATCCCTGAAGAAAATTGTATTGGCCTAAAGAAAAAGACTAATTTAAATATATAGGTGGTCTTGCTTGATTGGTTGGTTTTATGTCCACACTGACCCTACTTAACCACAGTCTTGGTGATCAAAGGGATTATGCAACAGGCTCCAGGGCTGAGTTTGTTGTCTACAAGACTTTGCCATATCTCTGTGTATTGCCTGTCATAGAGCTGTAGATCGCTGTGTGAGGTCATCTACACTCTTGCTGTCCTTACTTACCTTCATTTGGAGTCAAGGGGGTTTAAGGTGTTGATTTAGGTCTGACCTCACAAGTCTTTACCTACTGCCCCGCATCCCAGGCTGGCTGGAGGAAGAGCAGTAATGACAATACTGAGGAATATACCCAGTTCACCAAAAAGTTAAGGGGCTCTCAGCATAGCAGGCATCACCCGCGCAGATTTCAAGTCAGGTTGATCAAGCTGGCAAGTTTAACAAATCTCTGCTCCTTCTCTACCTGGAACACTTAATGCATGCAGTGCTCAGTGCTAAGAACAGACGCTATAAAGCAAGCCCCTTGCTGCTTAGCCCATTCAGTAGCAATTTGGTTTTATGACCACTGGGACCAGACAAGTCTCTGTTTTCTGTGTTTGTTCTCTCCTTGTTACACCTGATTGTGTGTGAGCATATGGGTGTATAAGAGCGTGTGTGGGCTGGAAGTCGATGAGGAAGGTACGTGTCACACCAAACATGCAGCCTGTATGCTACCTCCTCAACATATTAGGCTTAGCTAAAGGCCACTTTTCTCTCTCGGGCAGGTGTGTGCTCTTTCACAGTGCCATGACCATCTGCAACTAATTCACTCTACATTTTATCTGATTAAATCTCTCCCCTAAAATAAAGGAGCTATGAAGCAGCGCGGCATTTAGATTGAATTCTAGGTAACAGATCAGAGGAGCTTATGTTCAAACGGCCACGTCAGATGGGCTTATTGTGTAAGCTAACACCACATGCATATGTCCCATCCTCTCCCCTGACTCCAGCCACACATTTTCCCTGCTCCTTTGTGCTGGCCAGAATGTCTGAGTGGTCCAGCAGAAAGCTAGAACAGAGAACTCATCTATGCCTGGATATTTTTAATTTGCAGACAGCACCATTGCTCATTCTCCCCCACACTCTCCCACCTCCACCAGCTGGGACCTGGGCCCTGGTGTCCTGCAAATCACACCTCAGCTACACCGCTGACACACTCGGCAACCAGCCACAACTCTGCACATCTCCAGATAGCCTTCATACTGCGTATTATTCTAGAAGGAATATTCAGGCCCAGTCCAGGCTGGGGAGCAATCAAACACCCTCACATTACTCCACGGCTGCTGCTAATAAAAGACTGTCTTTGCAAATGGTGAATTCACAATCTACCACAAGGCCTTTAAAAGTGCCTGAGCAAGACATATAGCTTCTCTATAGACACCTAACCACGCAGAAAATTGGCCAGCTACATGAGCTGATGTTGTTGCATGTGAGTAGTACCTTCACTGTTTCATCCAAACTCTGTAAAGCTGGCAAGGAACATGCGTTTGCAACTAAAGTTTTCCTTCTTGCTGCTGGCACCAGTTGGCTGAACTCTGAGCAGTAAGCAGGAGCACTTCTGCAATGGCATTTCTTCAAAGCAACAGGGGAAGTGCAGGGTGGGGTATCAGCAACCAGTTGACCCTGTTTGCCATTACAGGCATATTTGCTCACGACAAGGCTCAGGACAACGTCTGCTCCTTGGAAATTTCTTTGTTTGCTTTTTCCCAGGCCCCTTCTTAGCCCAGGACAGCGCGCGCACACACACACACACACACACACACACACATATATATATAAATACACACATGCATGCACACACAGTGAGCTGCCCTTCTCCCAAGGGAGAGAAGGCTGGCTGCTAGGGAAACCACAGCATTTCTTTCACACACAATTGCTTTACATTTGTTTTTGTTTCTCCATGTGAGTTTTCTGTAGTAGCAAAGCCCTTCACTACTCGGACTTTGACTTCTGTCAGTTCTTACTGTTTGTGTGGGACACAACCATCAGTAGAAACACTTCCAAACAGTCACTAAAGGTCAGAGGAGAAATGCTTCTTTCTCCCTCTGCTTTTTTTTTAAAAAAAAAAAAAAAACATAAAATTGTCAATTTTCAGTCTCCTCTGATTTTCTGTATAGTGTCTGTGAATTCTTACAGAGGTTTATCCTGTTCAGATCTTTAGTACACAATAATACGCAGGACGATGGCCACCTTTCAACCAATAGACCGGATCTGTTCCTCATAGCTTTTCCTACTACGGGCACCACTGTGGTTGTGTCAGGACTCAAGACAATCCACCTATGCTCCAATTTCATCTGTCATTCTGAGAGAATTTAATCTTTCCCTCCATTTTTTTTTTCATAACAACATTTCACATTGCCAGATAAGTTCTTCTTTGTCTGCAGGCATTAAAGTCTTCTTGTTCCATAGCTTTTGGATATAAAATGGCATAGTGGTGGGGTCCGCCTGGTTGTTTTATCACCACTACATCAGAGGGATTTTTTTTTCAGTCAGTATCCTTCTCACTGAAAAATGCTTTTTCCATTGTCCTGAAATGATTGTCATATTCAGCGTGGACTTACCAAATTGCTTTCCTGGAAAAAAAATGTCAGGATTATATTCACAAAGCTGAGGGGAAGACAGCTACTTTTTATTCACTCATAAAGGATGTGGGATTCCTGGCTTTAATTTCCTCTTCTGCCCCAGGGAACTTTAACCAGCATCACTCTTCTCTCAGGAGAATACAATAATGTTGTGCTGTGCTGCATACTAAGGTGGCTTGTTCTCACTTCCCCAGCCTGGTCTGCACAGAATATCTTTTGAGACCCCCTAGCTGAGAAGGGGCTTGCTTACTTTCCCAATACACAGTCTTGCAGCACTAAGGAAAAAGAACAGAAACGGAAGAGGGCAATTGTATGCCCTGTGTAGGTGCTGCATCGGACAGACCCATATGGGAAAGGTGACTGAGGTAACAACATATAGCTCACTCTGTTGCAGAATATTACTTGTACAAGTCAGCACAAGGCAAAGATAGGCAGGCCAAATTAGTCCAGACAAAAAGCCCTTCTGATGTCATCCAAGGACTGTACGAAGGTCAGGCCCAATATACAACATAAATGCCAAAACTGGTGGACCAAATCTGATACACCAGGAGCTCAGGCCAACTGGCAACCAAAATAATGAGAGGCTGGGCTAGGGTGTTGTCACTTTGGGAAATCCCATTGGACACTGTCACTGGGAGAAGTGTACAAAAAGGAGAAATTCTGACAGTTGGTGTTGCCTCTGTCCTCTCAGGCCTTAGTTTCCACTGTGACACTGAAGAGACTCAGTTACCAGATCTTACAGGATCTTCTGGCCAATTTCTGGTCAGAAGATACAATTATGTCACTGTCAGCTCCACCAACTCCAACTCAGTCCTGGAAACCCACTTGGAACATGACATTTGGGTTCCTGAGAGAGGTCACCCCTCTCTT
This sequence comes from Nothoprocta perdicaria, assembly GCF_003342845.1. Taxonomy (NCBI): domain Eukaryota; kingdom Metazoa; phylum Chordata; class Aves; order Tinamiformes; family Tinamidae; genus Nothoprocta; species Nothoprocta perdicaria. Next base: position 4,386,948 of record NW_020455743.1, read on the forward strand.
ATTTGCTTTGCACTTTCTTCACATGTTTTCCTCAGTTTTTCTTCTCCCTTTTCCTTCTGGTTCGTCTTCTCTTTAATCAGGCTGGCCAAGATGGTGAGGGCTACCCCTCTGCCTACATACCTGTGACACAGCTGTGAACTGTGATCAAGAAGAGTACTGAAAGCAAAGCCTGGAAGAGGCTGAGTGGTACAAATTTGCTAGCTCTCCACAGGGCTGCTAAGGACATGTGTTGAGCTTGGTTTTTTTGCTTTTTTTTTTTTTTTTTTTTAGCCATGAGGCTACAAGTAGAAGTGTTTCTCACACCAGAAATCATATTTTTGTCTTTGCTGTCCTTTTCTCTCCCCTTATGCTTATGTGTGTCTTCAAGTGAGCAGAGTGTAGTCCAAAAATGAGTAGCAACAACAGATTCAGTGCATCTCAATGCGCTCCTCCCTTTCCCAAGAGCAGCCACTGCTGTGGTGAACCTAAATAAAGGGAGGGAAGCGTTGCTATAAAAACTGTTGACAGCTAAGTGGAGAGGAATAATGGATGCTTTTAAAAAGGAAAGTCTTACTTAATACTTTATTTTTCGAGCGCTTAAACTGTTTTTCCTGCTTTTTGTGTATCTTTAATTAAAGGTTAACAGACTTCTGCTGGTGATTGTTTGCCATGGTAACCAAGTAGGCCGAGGTCTCTCCATTCAAAACCCCAACCCTTTTTTAAGTCTTTAATGTTGCGCAGGGTTAGGGTCACGCTAGCACCTTTGGCTCCATGAGCCTGCTTCTCCCCCTGCAGTGAACATGGAGTGTCCTAAGCACCCAACTCCTGTGGAACAGGAGAGGGATGGCCCTCTCACCTGCACCCTCCCCTTTGCCCCAACCCCTTCCTCTCACTTCTCTTCTGCATGCTTGAAACAAAATGTTTCATTTTGAATACAATTTTCACTATGAAACAAAATTATTTCCTTGCAGTTTGTCAGTAACAGAAACAGAACCTAACCAAACTCACATCTATTCCAACTGAGGTGATGCTTTCTTTTTTTTTTTGCTGCCAAACCAAAGCGCACTTTTTCATACCTTGCTGCTGTTTTTAAGAGTTGAGCCCAGCCGTATGTCATTCGGGGGAATCACTAAGACTTCAACAGCTGAATATAGATCATCATATTTTCTAGTTAGCTTAGAGAAATGACTAGCAAAGTGATTTTTGCAATGAGTACTGCCTGTACGTATGCACGTGTGTGTATTTATTACATTAGTCACCGTAGCTACTAGAATGACTTGCAGTTAAGATTGCAGTCATACCTGAAATGTTACATTGCCTGTCTCTGTTCTGAAATGGACACTACCTAACTAGATAAAAGTGGAGAAAGACACATAAGGGCATAGCCAGACTTAGACTTATAGCCATGTTATAAGTTAAAAATGTTCCTGCACCTCAGTGGAGAGAGAACCATTAGCTGAGAGAGAAAGTCACTGGTCACATCCAAGCCCTCAATCTGTTGTCCTGCAAAGTAAAACGAGTTTCAGACATGGAAGAAACTAACTCATTTCACTTTGCATTTGCAATAGAGCAGGAGTACATGCCCATACGGCAATCACATCTTTGCTGAGAGACATTAATCTCCAATTACAGTGACATAAATTTCTTAAACTACTGCGGCGTGACATAGAGCATCCTCTGAACGCAGCCAGCCCGAGGTGCAAGCAAAGCAATGGTCATGAGAGCACCCACGTGGCTGATGTGTTGAGCCAGTTTCACTTGCAGTCAGAGCCTTTGGTTGGTATAACATTACATTTGATGTCAAATGAAACTCAGAGCCAGCATCTGCTTCTCCAGCAGGATGTGTGCAGGTGGCTCTGCTTCCCTGAAACCCTATGCTGCCATTCAGAGCAAGCCTTTACAGATGACAACCCAAGGCACTAACCCTTCTCCTCTCCTTGCATCTCCTATTCATCCTCCACTGCTGTCTCACCAGCACAGCAGACCTTGTCTTTGTTTCCACTCCACGTATGAACAGTTAGACCGATCATTGTGAGCAGATAAACTGCAAAATTAGAAAAGAACAATAGCATCAATAATGGAATGTTGATATGGATAAGATATAGTCAAGCCATCTAACTTACATTTTTGCTCTTCTAAACTAATACAAATGGTCAAACTGTGGCATAAAAAAACAACGGCTGTGGGTTTGTTTTGTTTTTCTTTTTTTTTTTTCTCCACAAGACACACTAAAATCAACAAAATTAAAAACAGGTTGTTATGTAGCTGGCTTTCCAGGGAAAGGAAAGCCAGTGATTATACAAAAGCTTTGAAGGAGAAAGGATAGAAGTGAAAGTATTTCAAAAATTACTCTTACACAAATGTTTTCACATTATATGTGAATTATAGTAAAAAAAAAAAAAAAGGATGAGATTATCTGCTTTCAATATCAGCAGGCTTACCAGTTTGAACGAATTCTCATCTGCCAGATGCTGGAAAAGCTTTTGTGGAGATATGCTGAGCACCCAACCAAAGGTTTGTCCATGGTTTTGGACAACCTTCAGGGCAACTTAATTGCTAGTACACTGGTGCTCGTTTGGGATTAAACACAAACTTCTTTTAAATATTGATATATATATATATATTTATACAGTCTTAACAGTTTCCTAAAGGTGTCTGATCTACAGGGCTCTATCAGCATCTTATTTTTAAAAAAAATAAAGGAATTCTCTGAATATATGCTGTCTTTCTCTAAGCCTTTTAATTTGTACGTCACAGTATAAAGTTTTCTGTGGCTGCGGAAGTCTTTATTGAATGTCAGTGGCACTCCGTGAAAACACCTGACTAAGTAGGAAACATCTAACCCTTGGGAGTTATTGACTGCTGCCTCCAAGGGCGTAATTAGCAAGTGGCAGAACTTGCCATGTGGGTCATGTTTTACAAGATCCCACAGTATCGGTATTGATTATGATTAGATTAGATTAGTTTGATGGCAAATGCTTATTTAAGTCATACGATTTTCAGACAAATACTGAACATTCTGTGTCGTGAGCACAACCAAGCACACTTTTAACACGCAGACACTTAAAAATGGTAGTTATAATAATCATCTATGCAATACCTTAAGGCCCGTAGACATACAGTGGCCTCAGTATGCAAGAGAAAAGACAGATTCTTATATTTAACACCTTACAAACTGAAGAAGATGTTCAGCACACTGAGGTGATTTTACATTAAGAACAGCAGCTCAGGGAAAGCCATATTCTGTGCACGCCTGACAGCCAATGGCACGTATAGACATGATGGCAACAAATACAATCAGGCTGGCATGCCACGCATTACTGCCTTGATGCTGATGCTAACAAGAGTTTTATGAACTTGCAAAAAGGAGAACTTTATTTTTCACTCCCTCAAAATATCTAGGTGTTCTTTTCAGACACAGAAAATCCACGCATCTTTCAGAAAAAAATCTGCTTTTTTTCTTTCTTTTTTTTTTTTCAGCAAAGACCAAAATAGGCAGGATGATTCTGCTGACCGAGTCAGGTTGTCCACGGCCCTTCAGACCTGCCAAAGCATCTGAGACATCTGCAAATTGTTGCCGATATGATGGAGTTGCTACCAGGGACTATGCCTTTTCAAAGCCATGGCTGAAAGAAATCCTGAAATATCTCAAATATCTCTTGATGCCTAAATTAGGCAGCTGTATTGCACATGTTTTTATCTTCATGCACCACTTGAATTTTCCCATATCTTCTCACCATTTTTTATTGCTCCTCCCCTTACTTATTTCTATTTCTTCCGTACCAAGTAGGAAAAGTCTAAAAGGAGAAAAAGAACACGGAATATTTTTTAATTTTAAAAAGTCCAAGCAAAAAAAGTAACGCAAGTTTTAAAAAACTTTACAGAAAAATGTTATCCTTGGCCTAAAGTGATTTGCTGCTTTTTGTTTAGTCCTTTTTTTCTGAACACCTTTACCTGTAAACGGCTGGAAAACCCTCCACCTCACCTGTGAATGCTCTTTTCCTAAGTATAAACAGCTTGCAGAGAGACTTGTTCCACCACAGGGGATCAGACAGTAGAAACAGTGCAGTGATGTTTCTAACGATGTCAACCACAGTTAGAGCCTTCTATATTGTCTGGAAGACAGGTTAGAGGGCCGTGAACTGTGATCTTGATGCTGACCTCCTGAATGGCCCCAGTCGCTCCTGTTGTTCTTCACTGGGGTAGAGAAAAACATCAGTGTCATGAACTGTCATAACTACATAATAACATACACACCCTAGTTACATGTCCTCTTTTATGCCTTCAAGAATCATGCCAAAGCTTCATCCGAAAACTGGCAAATGAGCATAGAAAATGAGAATAGAAATTGCCCTTCTAGCAGGAAAGACAGCAGATCCTAAGGCTGTGAAGTCTGTGGGTGTTTGTGTGTGCATGTGTGCAGCAGAGAAAGAAGCAATAATTTACTACTTTTCAAAGAGCAGCAGATGGATCTAACAGCCTTAATATTGGATGATGTCTTGGTCCTCTAGTTGTTGCTGAATCAAACCTCTCTTTTCAGCTGTGGTTCAATGAGATGCTATGACCCAAGCCCAAACTGCACCTGGCTGTAGCTCTGCAGAGCAGCAGGGCTCTGCAGCAGCATAACCAAGGGCTGTATGCCTCTTCCTAGGAAAGCTCCAAGAGAAATTACCATGCTATCTTGAGAAACCAGACTGTAAAAAAGAAAGAGAAGCTGGGTTTCCACAGCCAGCACCTCTTTCAAACCCAGGCACATCCTGAAAAACTACAGGTCCCAGAAAGCGGACATATGCAGTTCTCCCAGATAAGGAAAGCTGCATTGTGAAACCTCTGTTGCAGCTTTCATATTTCAGAGCCTTCTCTTGTTTTTTTTCTTCCTCTGAGTTTTTATCTTCTCCGTGGCACTAGGTACTGCTGAATCTTGGGTGCTCTGCCATTAGAGTGGCCAACCATTGATGGTGACACCATAACCTGGCTAAAGGGCCCTCCCTTGCTCTTCAAACAGCCCAGCATGTTAACTGCCCTCAGTCTGCTGCATGAGGAGCAGCTGAAATGGTCCTGAGGCTGGCAAAGAAAGGCTTTGTGACCCTGCTGCAGAGGACAGTGGCCGACTATCAGTGGCAGCACAGCAACCTTACCAACTTTGAAAATCCTGACAGCTTAAAAACAGCTCCAAGTTTTGCACTCATCTCACCTTCCTCCCTCTGAAAGCCTACTGGTGACCCTCCTGTTTTGTTGCTCAGCTTTCACAGATACATGAATCATGACAGAGCAGAACAAGCAACTGCTTTCTTCCTCAGCACTGAAATTTCCAACCAGTGTGGGTAGTTGGACCTACTGCAATTCCCCCTCTGCCAGTGCCTTCTCTCACTGTGGGCCACATAAGATGAATCAGAGGTAACCCTGTCCCAGCTGTGGTGTCATCTGTGCATCTCCAGCCAAGCAGGGACTGCTCAGGGAAAGGAGAAATGGCACAGCCGCTCTTCATCATCATCTTTGTGCTGCAGACTGTAGTCCTCCACACACGTTCTGCCAGGCAAATTACCACAGCTGAGCTTTGTGTTTCAGAAAAGACTCTCCAGTATCCTTGGGTGATAACATTTGGTTGTTTCCACAGATGTTTCTCAAGCCAGGTTTACAAAAGCAGGCAGAGAGCAGTGGAAAAGTGAGTGCAGGCGACAAATCAGAGCACAGCTGAAGGATTCTCTCTGCCCCAGCTCTGCGCCAACCAACAGAGCACAATGAATACAACATGCTTTCACTCTTGGCTTTTCCTGAAGTTAATTAATTAACTAATTAATTAATAAAAAAAAGCATCTCTGCACCATCTCTGTACACCTCTCATCTGCCAGTCCTGAGTCTATTGCACGGGTGGCTGAAAGGGAGATGCGTCTGTTCCTCGCTGCAGTAGCTCACAGCTAAGGTACCAACCTGAGGCAACAGCCCCCAGCAATTCCTTGAGGTGGGCGAGTCCAAAACTATCCCAATGCAATTTGCGGGGGCTTTGTGAGATACAGCCTCGATGGCCCCACCAAGGGCTCGCTGATCACAGAGATGGCCACGACTAGCACTGGCACAGCACCCCCGTGACGGAGGTGAACTGAAACCAGAGCCTGTGGGTGCGTGAGTGTGAACTCATCACGGCGGGACACAGCTCCCATTCAGCACCAGGTGTAACAGCAGAGGGCAGGGCGCCAAGGCCTCGCCAACCCCTTTGGCACTCCCAGAACTGTTTATTAATAAAAATAATCCAATAGGGAGAGCCGAGGGGAGCAGACCTGCAAAACGGTGCACCAGTTACATGACAACGGAGCCCTCGCAGCAGCAACAATAAACACAGCGCAAGCAGAAATTATCAAAGACGACTTGGGAGGAAACCACAAGAAATGGCAGTTGAGCCTTATTAGCGCCATAAATCATAGAGCCGGTTTCGGTTCCTGCAGCTCCTGCGCCGCTGCCTCCCGCTCGGCAAGCAACAGGGGTCTGCACAGCCTGGAGGCACAGAGCCAAGCAGGCGGCGCGAAGCACCGCTTTTCACCAAAGCAATTCTTAATTTAATTGTAAATCAAAGGTCGGGGGCGAGGGGGGGCCTTGCTGTCTGTGGGCAATGAAGAGCAGAGCGAGACGTGCGTGAGGTGGGAGACACGCGAACTTTCCAAGGTTTGGAAACTTCTTTAAATGCATGTTGCAGTGCACTCTCACAAGGCTATCGCTTTATTTATTTATTTATTTATTTATTTATTTATTTAAAGATTTACCACCTCCATGCTCTGTGTTTGCCTGATCCTATTTAAGTCCATCGTATATCTTGGGCATTTTGCTTCTCCAGAGGTAATTTTGACAACAGGAGCCGCAATGCGTGATTCTTCCTCTGACTCTCCTCTGTAGTGGCAGTGGTGGACGGAAAGGTTAGTTCATCTCACCTCCATTTTTAATGGTGTTACAAGCTTCTTGAAGGACAGGATCGTTTTTTACTTGGGATGCTCCCATCCCCAGCCATTGATGTGCATCATTGATTATCCTTCTTTTCCTGCATGGAAAATTCATTCTAAACTGAAAATAGAGATTTTCTCAGCAGGACTGTAGACTCACCAATAACCGCTGTTATCTACCTTTTTCAGAGAAGCAATGAAGCTAAGAATTAATAATAATCATTACTTATTTTTAGTATTATTTAAGGGCCGGCAATGTGCACAGCATGGTAAGAGACTCAAAACGAGGACAGTCTTGCCCTCAAGACAAATGCTCTCATGCTGGAAATACCTGCCATGAGGGAAAATGTTGATTCCCAGGAGTATCTCCAGAGATTTTAAAGGGAATTGCCAACCCCCAAAGAAATCCCAAGCATTAAATTGTCTGCAAAGCACCCCTGACCTTGGTGTGATGCTGGAGTATGCACTGCAAGGAATAATATGATAATCATATAATAATAATATGATAATCATAGTAGCTATAGGCAGGCAGCACTGCATGGAAGAGCAAACCAAATGACAAAGGCAAGTCCAAAGCAGGACAAAAGGCGTTTTCTGTGACTTACTCTTTCTGCTCTAAGTTTAAATTAATGATTATCTTCTCCTAACCAGCAAGAAGATGATGTCAGCCACTACCAGGAGGGGAGGGCAAGGCATGGATCGCTTCCAGACCACAAGTACCACACCTGGGGCAGAAGCAAAAGGCAGGTCTTTCACACTGTCACTGTTAGGCAACCAGCAGCAAATGTAAACTAGAGCCGTTTGTGTCACTTCTCTACACCAAGTTGCAGGAGCTGGTTCGATCCATGAGCTAACACTACAGTTTGGTGGTCACAGCCCAAGCCATCCCTGCCAGACACTGTGGTCCAGCATCTCCTGCCTCCTGCCAATGCTTCTCACTCTACAGGCATCTTCCTGAGGACTGAGAGTACTGAGAACTGATTTCAGTATTTTGGGTGTCTCGGTTAATTTTTATCCCGACTTATTACGTGATCTTGGTTACTGTGTGGTCGCCCATATTGTGGTATCGAACAAGCGACAGAGCACTAGGCAGCAGGACAGGGCAGCCAGAAGGAGAGCCCTCCTCCTCTTACTGCAGCACGTGCTTATTGCCACTGTGGGTTTTGGTTTTCATTTGGGTTTTTCAAAGGGGAACTCTTATTTATGGGGCGGAACATTCAGCTTCTGGCTCAGTGTTTATGGCTACAACAAATTCACAGTGATCTTGTGTTCCTCAGTAAGGAAAGTCCATCAGAGCCTGTTACAGAGCACAGGCTCTGCTAACGCACTTTTGTGTTACAGACAACCTCATAGAAGATTTAAGGTAAACAGCAGGAGCTCCACCATCTCGCTGGGCACACATCCCATGCTGATTCTGGTGCCTAGACAGCTTTCTGAGTGTAAAGGAAATCTATCCTGTTGTCCCAAGCTCAAGACAGGCTGGACTTCGTGCAGTTGTGCTATAGGACGACCTATAGCAGTACATCGGGTGCTGAAACATTTTATGCAACTGCTGTTGCCAGCAACAGCAAAGCAAAGAGTAATGGGATACTTGCCTTTGTTCTGACTCAACGTGGTTGTTCTTTTGTGCGTGATATCACTTCTTTCAGTAGCAATACCTGTAAACGCCTGCTTGAAATGACTGTGAAGCTAAGGCTTGATCTATGACTACCTTGCTCGGGGAACAGGGCTCCATGTCAGCTTCTGTAAATAAGCAGATTCCACCAAGAATTACCTCAATAGCACACTGCTTCCTCCTCATCAGACTAGAACAGGACCATGAAGCTCTGAAATATGGCTGCTTCTTCCACCAGTGGGGCAACATCAGCTTCTGATCCCTCCATGCCCATTCCGGAGGCAGCTCCACACCACGCCAGCTGCCAGAGGACACCCTAGAGCAGGGAGCATCTACCCCGCTTCCCTTGCCCTTAGTCGTGTGCTGTCCTTAGTCGTGTGCTGTCATGTGTGGTCAGGGAGTGGATGACAGAGGGAGGCATCACAGCAATCACCAGTGGCTGAAGTATCCCGCTGCAAAAGAAATGTCTCCACAGGATGAAGGAAGCTGCCCTCTCCTACCTGACACACGTGCCACTTACTGCATTTCTGAGGGGGACTGGTATGTCACCTCCCAGCACAGTGACTATGGTCCTCTGCCAGCAGCTGCATTGCCTGCCCTAGGGTAAGGCAGAAGTTCAGCAATTGAGAAGAGGTATGAACTGGTAAAAGAGGAGGAGGGCTCTTAGCCCCCTCAGACAGGAAGGCTGTCAGAAAGGCAGGATTAAGATGTAATTCCAAACAGCCCTGGACCATGCAGATATTTGAGCCATCATCTCGGGGTTGTTTCCATTCTCCAGCCAGTAGAATGGAAATATCCACAGCACTAAGGATTTTATTTTTAATTAATCTGCAGGAATCTTCAGTAACTCATTTCAAACTTTCAAGCCTCTTTCTCCTCTATCTCATCAGCAATGAGGAGAAAAAATGAGGATGTTTTGTTTCACAGTAAGAGCACAGACTTAGGGTCTGGAATACAGGGTTGTATCTGCAACGCTGGCAAAGCCTTTGTCATATCACTGACATGTCCAGGCCTCCATTTCCCAACTCATAATGTATGTCTAGGGAGACCAAATGCCTAAGACAGAAACAATTTGTGCATCCAAAGTCACCAGTCATCTTGCCAGATCTAAACAAAATTGATTCCCGTGTCAGGCTGAGATATTGAAAGTGGCCTTTGGCACATGATGGTGAACATGGTCTCTCTTGTCAGGATAATGCTTTTGTCACTGTTAGCTAGCTTCATGGTCATCAACATCGACCTTCTGCTGGATGTTCTCACCACCTAGGCAGTTCCCTACTCCCCTACTCAACACTCTGACTCAGGTTCCTACTTAAAATCAACTCCCAAACTCTGTTTCTGTGCTTGTGGCTCCCCCCACCACTGCATTTCCCTCTAAAGTGTAACCAGGGTTCAGATTTTGATATAGCTCAGTTACAGGGAACCAGTATCTGATTAGATCCCCCAAACAATATTATATTCCCAACCCTCTCATTACTTACAGCTATTGAGAAGCAATGATCAGGTGTGTCCAGAGAAACAGCTAGGGTATGTACAGGGATAGAAAAACTAACTCAGGAGAAAAGGCACTGAGCAGTGAACCACACTTTCAAGTTTTGCCAGCACAGCAAAGACTGTGGGAACAAATTATAACCATCAGTGAGATACCTCTGGCAGTGAAAGGCCCAGTTTCCTCAGGAAACTGGTGTACATTATGTTGGCAAAAGCTGTATCTCCAGCAGGAGTTTGTCAGAAAACCCTTCCCAAGGTAGACAGAGCCAGCAATATTAAAACGCAATAAAAGGCCCAGCTGTAGGAAAGCCTCTTTTCATGGGGAGAAATATTTTCCCGTGACAAGTCTCAAGCAGCTAAGCTCCAGAGAGCTTCAGAGTACAGGCAGAAGCTTTGTGCATCTTCTGTATGAATATGTATTTAATTATGGCTCCAATGCAGAACACATTAACATAAATAAAGAAGAGAAATAGGAAGCAGAGAAGGAGTCGGGGGAAGGGTGTGTGTTTCACCTGTCTCAATTAGGAGCAGCCCTGACTGTCATTCCAAGGAGGATGTGGAGCAGTGCTTGGGCACTGCTGCATATCCTGTCTCTAATCCTGTACCAACACTCATAGGTGCCCATCTTCAACTGGACTTCACAACTACATTTGCAGGGATACAATGAATTTCCAAAATGTGCAATACTACCTCATCCTTCATTACTACGCTTTAAAAATATACTCAGATGGAAATATAAATCTGAACTGTTGACAGCAATTCCTCCCCTTTGTTTGTAGTAACATTGTTTTGTAATCCTTTCTCAGCATCATTAGCAGCAGCTGAATCCTACCTCAGCACTGAAAGGAAAGGCAGCAACCAGCTGCACTTGGTTTGTTTTTATGAAGCTCCTTCACATGAAACCTTGCTTGGAGCAGGCCAGGTGAAAACAGAAACATTCAGTGCACGTAGTTACTTGCTGTCCCATCTGCTCTACTGGTCTGCTGTTGTCAGTGGAGTTGACAGGGTTAATTTTAAGAAGACTTTTTACTTTTTTTTTTTTTTTAAACTATCCATACTGTAGACAATGATAAAATGTTTTAACCTCTTGTGGTCAAGGCTGACTGGTCCCCAGACCTACATTCATGGCTGCCTCAACAAGTCCAGAGTTGCTTAATTATTGACAAAGAAGAAAGTGCTCCAATCAGTCCATAATTCATTTTAAGAAGGAGAAAACAGCTTTATCCAAACTGGCAATGCTTGAAAGTTTTGCCTCTTAACATCAGTGCACATAAAGGAAAACACAAGGCCTAGGCTGAACAGCAGCTATTTGCTTAATATTCTCTTTGCAGATCCCTAACAAATCAATGCATGATTTAAAAATGTCACTGCACATCTGTATGTTGGTGTGTACTGCTGCAAATGGGAGCAGGGGGAGGGGAAAGCAAAGAAGAAAAGCAGTAGATCATGCAAGCTGTGCTGAATAACATCCCTGGCACTTGCTGCAAAGCACACATGGAATGCTGAATTTCACAGAATCACACCAAATCACAGAGTGATTAAGGCTGCAACGGGCCCTTGCAGATTAGCTAGTCCGACCCTGTTGTGCAATCAGGGTCACCTAGAGTTACTCCAGAGCTTCCATGAGGTTCCTCTGCAAGAAGGCTCCAAGTCCTGCTGCAACCCCTGGCCTCTGGGAGGGCACTGCTACCGCGGTCTCAGGCTGCAGGCAACCTTCGCTACTGCAAACACAGATAATATCCGTGAGAGCTTGCTTCTCTTTCAATTTGTAACTGTAATGGCTCAGGTTTGCAATTAAGGATGCCCAAAGTTAATCTCCTAATCCTTCTCTTGGGGGCAAAAATCAAAAAGCACTTCTTTTTCTTTTTTTCCTCCAAGTCATCTACTGCAAATATTGGTCTTAAAAGAAAGCATGGGACTTGCTCCCACCATGCATCTCCACTGTAGCAGAACTTGCAGGGTTTATAAATGACTTTGTATCTCATCTGGCTTGCCAGAGGAGCCGTGAGCAGACACAGCTTCATGCACTAAGTCACTCATGGCCTGCTGGTAGGGCCTTTATTTTCATGGTGAGTCCTTCCCATGGGGGTGGATTTGTTTCCTCAGCTGCTCCCACTAGTAGCGTGATGTCCTCTGCTTATGTCCCAGGCACTGAACAAAGCTCAGTGGACTGAACAGGCAGTACCAAATTCCTCTCATGGTGATAGGCCTTTTAAAATGTGAGTGGGGAGACATCCTGGAGACATGCGTAGTGCCTGTGCTGGCCAGCCCTGAAGACAAGTAGAAGACAAGCTCCACGACTGCTGATGTGGCACCTTTCAGGGATAATAAAATACCCTCAATGCTTTTCAGGCTTTTCTACAAATAATCAGACCTGTTTGTTACTATGTCGAAAGAATTAGTTTTTTAGGCACTGTTGGAATGATTAAATAGAGGCCTTTCTTCCAGAAGGGCATGAAATTTCGCTGAAAAGCAGGGTTTTGAGCTTTCCGCCAAGCAGACAAACTATCCAGGCCGAATTGGCAGGAAGAAAGGCATGCTCTCCAAGCAGGCCCATTTCCCCACGCAGCTAAGCAGCTCCAAGCACATCAGCTCTCAGTGTGGCACATTCCCCTACACATGCCCGTGGCATTGCGCGGGAAGAAGGGCGCTCCAAACACAGACTGCCATGAGACACGCAGCCTCTAGGGTAAGGTAGGAGGCTTGTTGTGTCTCCCATAGCAGCATGCGAGAAGGAAGCGGACCAATAACCATGCTAGGAGGAAGTGTTAAATTCTCAGCAAGGGGTGGTGAAAATTTCTTGAATTCCTGAAGAAGGAAGTGCTTCAGGAGCTGCCCGACAGTCAACTGAGTACAGGTGAGGAAGTAGATCTGCGTGTGAGCTGTGCTGTAGGTCAAGAAATGATCACTGGAGCATGTAGCAGGATAGAGCTGCCTAGGGACAAAGGTAGAGGGGAGGGGAGGAGAGGGAATGAGGCGATGTCCTAAGCAATGCTGGTAGCAGGAAGGAGAGAAAAAAAAACACAAAGGAACAGCCAGAGAGATAGGGTGAAAACCAGGGAAGCAAAAGGCTCTGGAGCACCTCAGGAAGAAAGCTTGCAAGTAAAGAAGGAATGATGCACACCAAAAGCACTCAGTAGGCTAGGAAGAAGGCTTTGGAGAGTGCCAAGAGGAATAACTGTGCCTGTGCTCATGTGGTGTCCCCTCTGCTCCTGCAGCACACCCCCTTCTTTGCATTTCATCTGTAAACTCTTCAGGGCAGGGATCTGGCTCTCTTCCCTGTCTAGCAGTTTAAGCAATCTTTTGCCACTTATATGAAGATAGTTAACTGTAGGGATGTGTATGTGTGCTTTTAAATACTAGGGGTGATATCCCCTTCATCCCCCAGAAACCGCACTGCCATTAATTTACTCACACTACTGCTAGCCCAGTGTTTCAAAATCTTCCATCAAGTCCTTTCCCTCTCTCCTTCTCTCCCCAGACATCCAGAGGCTCTACTGGAGAGGAAAAGAATACTTCATGGGAATTGTTTCGGCTTCAGCTCCCTGGGATCACTCCCCAATGTAGATGCAATAATCTCGGCGTGAAGATTCAACCTTAAAAATACATAGAATTTAATCAGAATTCTGCAGAACCTGGCTTCAGTATCTTCACTCAATTTTGCTTTCACTACCACAGAAAGCTCTCCCTCCCACGCTAATCTTCTGCCTTCAACGTCTTCCAGGCACCCCCACTTGCAAAGGCAGCTTTCAAGATCCCAATTCTTTCAGCCCCCATCTATGCAGGAAGAGCTGTGTTCAGCCCAGAGTACCTTTAAATATACTTCTAAATATTTATACTGTAGTTAGCACTGATCCAGGAAGGAATTTAGCTGTTTCTTTGTCTCTCGCCAGCTCCAGTGGCACTTAAAGCATGTACATAAGGGCTTTGCTAAGCAGGAGCGGGCCTTAACACATACTTAATTACTTTGCAGTCTGGGCCCAAATGTTTGACTATATTGCAGTGATCAAGCTCTGTCTCTTGATTTCTGGCCTGCAGTACATGGATAAAGAAAACAAATGATGACATGAGATGGAAACCCCATTGGCCTAACCTTGAGATTGCTGGATAACTCGTGACCGGCAAAATCCTTGATTGATTTCACATGGATTTTATGAGCCATGGATCTGGAAGGACTGATTTTTTTTCCCCATCTTATTACATGGCCATGATTATCCTCTCCATGGCTCCTTATCCTACATTCAGTATTTCCCATGTCTGCTGGATAGATATTTTCCTTCTGCTCACAGCATGCTGCTTTTCAGTCTTCTTTCATTTGTAGACCCTGTGTATCTTGTAGCCCCCTTTAGAAAGCAAGTAATCAAGGGACTATCCACATAGGAGAGAATTTATGGCAATATTGAAAATAATTTTTACTTACCACTTTTCTTGGACCCTTATTGGCAATCTGTGTAGGGAGCAGACATCAGAGCTCTGCCCTGGCTGTTACATTCTTCTGCTCACAGTTTCAAGTGCCACCTGTGACCACTGGTATGTGACCAAGTATTGTTTGGATTTAGACCGGAGCAAAATTCCAGCAAACCAAAACTCAGTATCATTTCCCCTTCCTCCTGAAGTTAACCTATTCTGTGCTCTCAGTAAAACAAAGTATTAGCACTACAGACTTCCTGCAACGGAGTATTGTCTTGGTAATCATTTAGTGTGCAGAATAGGAAGCCATTAATAGCTCACAACAAGGAGGAAAGAAGACTTACCTTCTAATCTTTCATTCATTCTACAGGTAGCAAATGATTACTTAGACATTATGGTCAGTTATCACTATTTGCTAAGTTTCACAAAGTTCTGTTTTTATAGTATTTTTTAAAGAGTAGTAAAGGTTTTTAGAGACTCACTAAACCAGCAAAAACCAGTCACTCAATGCCCTTACAAATCTGGATCCTTGTGACTGTAGCACATGCTAGCAAGCGTTACGATGACTCGAGACTCCATCTCAGGTAGATGGAGATGACTCCATCTACTTACAAGAGACTCAGGCTATTCCTCTGTTATTTATTTATTTATATATTTTTTATTTTTAAACCAGAGCTGCAGGACAAGTTTTTCCTTTCCATTGCTACACTAACACTGTTAGTGATCTGCTCTGGGTACTGCCCCACAAAGAACTTCTGGGGGCCACACATGAGGGTACATCTGTGCAGGAGCAAGGACCTTCCCAGAAGAGGTCCTGAATTCAGACATTCATTTCCTTTTTTGGTCTGACAGGACAGGGACAGATTTTATTGAGCTGCAGAGCAACCCATGAGGCCTGTCTATTCACTGAGGCTTTTCTGGGAGCGTGGGTTGAGAGGTTTATTGGATTCAGGGATAATGCACTATCCATTTTTCACAGTGTGTCCATTCACATTATCTCATCCTCACAGTCTCTTTCCATCTCCCCTCTCCTGCCCCTGGAATATTGGAGGGGAATGGGTCAAAGTTGTTCCTTGTCTCCAGATGGCTGCTTGCTGTTTGAGTCCTACTTCCCTCTGGAAACAACAGGCCTTCCAGCTCTGCTCTTTGAGCATGATGAATTGGTTGCCTTTTGGAGGGCCCCCTCGGGCAGTTTTGATCCAAAGCTCACCTGGGTTTAATGCTCGGAAGGAACACTGGGGATACCAAGAAGAGCTTCCACTGCTTCACCCTCAGTAAAGGCTGAACAGAGAAAATGTGGGCCTGTTGCTGAGCGGGGAAGGCGATTTAATGACACTGGGTGCAGGTAAGGCTCAATGTCCTCTTCTACTCAGACTTCATCAGTGTAGTCTTCCAGGCCAGAGATCAAGAAGAAAACTACGAGCAGTGGATGAGGGTCGAATCAGCTTGAAAGATGTTGACCCTTACAAATCCATGGGACCCAATAACTGCATCCAAAAATGCTGAGAGGGATGGTCGACGACCTTGCAAGGCCACTCTCTTGGAAGAAGAAGGTTATGGAAGCTAGGGAATGCCTCTGATAACTGGAGAAATGCATATGTGAAGCTTGCACATACCTACAGAAGGTCATGGTAGGAGGGAATTGAGAACCTCCCAAGTGTGCATGGTAGGGAGTAATCAACAGGCATAACATGGAATGAGAGGTTTGAGTGAGATAAAAGGAAATTCCCCTTGAGATCAGTGGGGCACAGGAGCAGGTTGCTCTGCAGGGTTGTGCAGGCTCTGTCCCTGGAGTT
This sequence comes from Nothoprocta perdicaria, assembly GCF_003342845.1. Taxonomy (NCBI): domain Eukaryota; kingdom Metazoa; phylum Chordata; class Aves; order Tinamiformes; family Tinamidae; genus Nothoprocta; species Nothoprocta perdicaria. The sequence goes on from NW_020455743.1 coordinate 4,403,171, forward strand.
TTTCAAGACCTGACTGGACGCAGCCTGGAGAAACCTAGTCTGGCCTAGAGCTGACCCTGCTCTGAACAGGAGGTTGGACTGGAGACTTACTAGGCCTCTTCCAAACCTGAATTATCTGGTGTCTTCACTGAACTGAACTGGGTAGCAAGAGCATGAAATTAAAAATGCAGAAATAAAATCCTGTTGTTGGCATAAATAGCCGCAGTTCCTCAAGCTGCTTTGATTCCCAGTCTACTCTGACTTATGCAAGTGGCCAGTTCAACTCTCAGTTGCAACTCTAGGCAGCAATACAGATGTGTCCTCGTTACTCTTTTTCCTAGGCCAGTCAGAAGGCTTGAGGCTGCTGCTGCTGCTGAGAAGAGTCAGATGCACACGAAGCAACTGCAGAGGGTGGCTGCTTATGTAAGGTCACCATCTCTTCCCTTTCTTTTCCCAACTTTCTTCTCCCTTCCTTTCCTTCCCATTTCTTCTTTGTTAAGAAAATGAAAGAAACAAAGCCCACAGGCCTCATTCTACAGGCTCTATGTCCCACCTCTTCCTGTCCCCTCTCCACCTCCTGCAGCTTGAGGGACTTGACTTCTGCCAGGCCACAGCTCATCTCCTGAAGGATAACAACATCCTCAGCGGTCGCAGAGCATGCAGCCTGATGATATTATAACTTCTCCCATCCTCCTTCCTATCTGTGTTTAGAGGGGCACAGCACTGCTCAGCAAAACATTAGAAACAGGATCCTGATCACGAGTGGCCCTGTTCACAGAGACAATTTTCAGGAAAGCTGCAGCAACCTCATGTTTAGCGAAGATGCTCAGACTCCCCTCCTGAGTGGTCGTGGAGGCTATTTTCATCTTCAGCTGCTGCAGATTTGTTCCCTGGGTGGCGGCTGCACCGAGTGGCTGACACAGCCCTGAGAATCAATCAAAAGTAATTGAAACAGAAGAGGCTTGGCAATCAACCTATTAGGTTGCTGGAGCCAGAAAAAATGCCGCTATGAGGAGCCAGAGAAGGGGGAACTGATTTTCCTCCTGAAAACTTAGTGCAAGGAAGAAGCTTTGGCTGCGCTTTCCTTTCTTACAAGAAGAATGAAAATCTGTGTATTCTCTTTCTGTGTATTTTTGTCCCCTTTAGTGGGAAGGAGGGAAAAGAAAGAAACCACTAGCTGTAAAAAATACTATCTCCTTCTCTTTTCTTTCCTTCATTCCCCCTCCACTCGCTCCCACTAAAATGATTCTTTGCTCTCGATTGCAGTCCGCTGCGGCGGCGGTCGGAATGGCCTTTGTTTTTCCTCACTTCACTGCTCCTCACCGGAGGACTTCGCTGGCTATAGCAACCTATTAGGCTGGTTGCTGCGTCTCCTCTGTCAGAGCGGGAGCCACTGCCGGAGTCCAGTTATTTCCAAAGCCTGCGTGAATCAGCTCCCACTGAGCTTATATCTCCCATAAGCCAGATACAGGGGCCGTGGACGAGCGGGTAAGCGGAAGTGTTAGGGGTTGCCATCCTGCTCTAATTAATAGCGAGTGCCCCTCCACCATCCCTCATCCAGGTTTCACAGCCTTCTGGCAGAGGCCCCCAGGGGATTCACAAGGGTGAGCTTAATATTTCATCGAAATCATTAGAGTGAGAAAGAAAAATTAAATGTAATCTTTTACAAAGGCAAGAGGAAAGCTGCAGCCCGGCTGCTTAACCGCTTGCATTCGTGATAAGAGATGCACAAAGAGAAAATGTAACACCAAGAATTTGAATTTGGAAGAGACTGCCACGTGTGCCACTAAGCAATATTTCATCAGCCCCCTTAGCGAGCTGATGTCTGATGGGCCACACAGCCCCTTCTCCTACACAGGTAGCTTGCTGAGCTGAATTACTTTAGTTACAGAGGGTGTGCTGGCCTGACCCCGATACTCTTGTTGACTCTGAATCCTCAGTTAGATGTGATTATGAAACCTAATAACCCTTATTAGTATTTGGATGATTCTTTCCCCTACCTCAAATTCTAATTAATTTGAAGGAAATGAAAACAGAGTTTCTCCTTTCCTCCTTATCTACACAATAAAGCATGGCAGGGAGAATTATTTAGGTCCTATGGCTGAGATTTGTATTCTGATCATTGCAGGGGGAATGAACTAGCTGAGCAAGGGGATGTGCCTTTAGGTCCTGCGATGGTCAGAGTGGTTCTGCCTTCTTCTCAATGCCCATGAAGAGAGTGGGTATGTTCCAGCAGGTTCCCAACATGGGGGGTTTTTATATGGTTTGGACAGGCCATGGAGAGGGCACTCGAATCAGTGAGGTAGAACTCAGGGGGGTTCTACCTGATGGAGGTTTTATAGCGTTGAAGGGAAATGTCTCCTGGGGTATGCAGAACAGTGTGCCCAGTTTTAGCAAAGCTTCCTACTTTCTGAGGGTAGCACTGAAAGTGCCTGGGCAAACTGTGGGTTTGGAGACCTAGTAATTCCTGCCAACATTTACTCTCTGTCTGCACAGTGGTACAAGCACTGCCCAGATTCACTAACATTTACACTGTATATAGGGGGTACGCTTTCTCCATGGATTCCAGCAATACCACTCCAAACACTTTCAGAAAGCCTATTGCTTTCATGAGAGATTTGCATGAAATGGGAGTGGGGAATCTGAGACAGGAGTTATCTTTGCTCAAATTATGTCCTAACACTGATAAGGGAAATTTTTTTTTTTTTTTTACATTAACCCCCTACAGCAGCACTTGATCCAATATTACCCTTCCCCTTGGAAGCAAGAATGATAATGCCACGCACTGCTCAGGAATAACACAGGAGCAATATAGGAGGTCATAATTGCTGGACAACTATGTCCTAGAGCAAATGTCCCCTGGAGATGCTGAGCAATCAGAAATGCAACGCCCTTCTGCCATCATCTGCAAATAGCATCTGCAAAGAGTGTGATTAACCCACAAAGTTTGAAGGTGGAACCATCCAAATTCTGGTGCTGGTTCTGATCTGTCCCTCACATCCCCCTGGGGAGTGTTTAATAGGGCTTGGATATTCAGAGGTTCTTAACATCTGTCACTCAAAGACCTTCTAATGCACCACGAGTACTTAAGGCCTCCAAAGATCAGATATTTAACCTTCTGAAAACAGACAGAATACCACCTACCTCAGAAGCAGTCTGAGGAAGAATAATTAAAGTTAGTATTTATAATGTGCTTTTAAGAGGAAAAGGATCCGATTATTACTTTTAGTTCTTGATTGTTTTGAGCAGGAGAAAGCTGGAAGCTATACAGATGAGAAGGAGGATAGGACTGATACTGGTACTAGGGAGTGTCGCTGCATTACTGTTTTTTTTACAGGCACCTTTAACAAATAAATGCATGGATTATATGCAACATGAAGGAATCATTCTGGACAGGTGATGTTTATTTCATCAAAGGGACATTCTCAAAGGACATGCAAAGTCTTCTAGACTTTCCAGGACTAGCAATCAGAGACCTCATATCTACTTCCACCACTGATGCCTAACACTTTGCAGAAATTTATGCACAGAATGTGACAAATTGTCACAAAATGTTCAACTTCATGTATCCCATTTTCCTGTAGAGTTCTCTGCATAATATATAAACATAAGTGGAATGGGGGGAATGTCTCTGAACACTCCTGCCAGCTCACATCTATTTCATCCTTATCTTTTGAAAAGAAATCTATTTCTGATGGTTCATCATTAGGATGTTTAATAACTGAGACATTACAAAAATGGGAGGAAAATTATGTAAACCCAGGTCCAGCATGGTCTGAATGCACACCTGAGAACTCGCCATACCTAACCCTGGGCCTGTAGATAGATCTCCACTGAGGGAACAGTTGACTGTCACAGGTCAACACAGCCAGCCGTGGGATACTGCTGACGAGGCAGGTTTGGGACCAGCCTGCTGTGACCCGCTGATTCATTTTCCTGTCCCCAGAGATCTTGCTCTTCCAAGTGCTTGGGCACCCACTGTACCTACCACACGAGCAAACACGCGCAGACTGATGTCGACAAGGTGATGCTGGCCCTCCGCGGGGCTAGCGGTCCACATTTGTATGAGGGCTCCCATAAAACTCTCCAAAGGAGGCAGGGAACAGGAGCTGCAGTATCTCCTGCGGAATTGCCCAGCCTCCTGGGTGTCAGGAGTGTCGCTGGGCAGCCAGCCAGCGTGCTGAGGGATGGTTTAGGCAAGGCCTCTGAGACAAGCCTCTGCTTTCAATAAAGTGCCACACATCTTTAATGGCCATGCCGAGGAGGCAGCCGCTACCCAAAGGACATTCTCCACCCTTAAATTACATGGAAATTATTCGCCTCTGAAGCTATGTTTAGCCCACAGAGCTCCAAATATATAATTCTAGGATATCTAATTATTTGATTAAAATGCTCATACAGCCAAGCCAAGAAATGCTGCCAACTACCTGGACCTCCTCGGGCAGTGCTGCCTGTTTGGTTTTGGGGTCTCGCCCTAAGCCAGGGGATCCTGATCACCAGTTTAAGCCCAAGGGCTCAACCTCCCCAGCGCAGTGACTCAGAAGAGCAGTCAGCACAAAGGCTAAAGAGAAGGCAAGGAGGTTTTCCCTGCTGAAAAAAAAAAAAAAAAAAAAAAAAAGAGGCAATTCCAGGCAATTTCTCTCTCCTGCTATAAGTTCTAGAGCAGTAGCTGCTGTGGTCGATTCCCTGAGGAAGAAAACCCCTCTCTGCTGAGGACACATACCTTCCAGTGAGAAAATAGCACTTTTTAAGGAAAGCAGCAAAGCGTGAATGAGTGCCACAGCCTTTACTGGAACCTTGTGCTCACAGTCACTGCACGGACTGGCAGTGGTGCTTTCATCATCTTCCCCATGAAGAACAGTTCTCATTTTATCTGAAATCACCTCTGTCCCACATGATTTAAAGCCTGAGCTTTGCGCTGTGATTGTCACAGTCAATTATTTCCATTGAAAATCCAGGTGCCAAGATGCTCAAAAACAATATTACATATGAAGGAACTCATTGCACACCATTTTAAACTCTTGCTAGGAATAAATATTCCTTCATCCTGCATCCTTTTCCCACCTCGGGGTCTCTGCAAATGAAGAGCTATGTCCCTAACAACGCTACACGATTTTGTGATAAACAGATCTAAATTCTCCCTTTTCTAATGATTCCTGGTATTTGTCATAGATGCTACTAATGTTTAACAGGCTGTTTTACTGAGCAGGAATGGGAATTATGGCCATCCTGATGGCGTGTGTCCTAGCCCTCCAGCACCTGGTCTGGACATGACACCGCCGGTGCTCCGCACCTCCTTCTAAGCTGGCTGGCCGCTGGCTCCGCAGGCATCAGGGGAGAGCAGGAGCGGGTCCTTTTTCAGGAGAACATGGAGGGGAAGGATGAGTGTACATGCCTGATTAGTTACAGGCAATTAAACATGTCTTGCTTCCCCTTGCCGCTCATTCCTAACCTCCAGCCAGCAGAACAGCTTGCCGAGCAGAAACCCAGCGCCGCCACGTCCCTGCGCACGAGCCCTGCGTCCGCGGCATGTGAGCCCCAGCACACACACATCCTCCGCCTCCAACCCTCACCATTGCAACGTGGTGCCTGAATCCCTGCAGTCCCCCGGTGTCAAGGCACCTACAGCCACCTCAAGTGGCTTCTGCTTGTCTTGAACCCAGGCAGAAGAAACTTTCAGGGACACGAGACTGCAAAAAACTTCTGTGACACTCTGCTTTGCAGGTCCGTGGGCTTCCCTGACTTGACACTGGTTCACCCAGAGCTCTTACTTTACAGAAACACTCTGTTTCCGTCTAAATTTAAATACTGCTTTTGTCTCAGTGCCTCTCATCTCCGACACTTTTCTTCCCTAAGAGCAATGGAGCCTCTGGGGTTCTTCCATAACGAAGCCGTTCCAGGTGGGGAGATTGAGCTCCCTGTCCCCTTCCTCCTTTTCTCTCACAAGGACTGCTGTGTGTCCTCCTAGGACCCTCTCTCCTCCTCCCTCCCATAGTTTCTGGTGCTGTGACCAAGCGCTCCAGGAACAGGCTCATCAGGGCTGGATATTGTCCTCCCCTCGATAGAAGATGACAGATCAGCCTGTCTCCAGCTCTGCCCAGGCAGCTCAGCTCAGCTCACGTCAGGAGGCTTCCCGAGTTGGACAGGAAGTCTCACAGAGCACAAATGGTCCTTCCCTTATTTCTCAATTCTCTTCCTGCCACTGCTGAAGACAGAAATATGGGCAACAAGTAAACGGCCGAAATGCTTTGTCCTCTCCCACAAGGATGCAAAATGCATTATTGACACTGGGTCAAATAAAACAGGGAATGCACTTGTATTCAAATCTAGGAAAATATTGAATTGTGGGCCAATCTTAGCAAAGAGAAGAGGGTTTTAAAAAGTGCTACAGAGCAGACTTCATCACTGCGTTTCTCCAAGATCCTGCTTCATGTCCCGCATCTCACCTCACAGCCCAGGTCTGTCCCACACGGTCCAAACCTTCTCCCTATGCATCTTTTCAGCTGTCCTCCTTAAGGGCACTTTTGCTCAAAATAAATCTGAGTTTTACTTCAAGTTACACACTGTCAACCCAGAGCTTTGACTTGCTTTGTTTAGGTACATGCATGGGGAACATTATAAGCTATTTCCATAAAAAGGTAAGAGGGTGCTATTTGATACAGGGGTCAGAGTAGAGGACGAAGTCTAGATTTGACGAAGACTGAGTTTAAAGGTAGTCGGGATAAATGGGATTTCACTGTAGAGCAGACAGGGTTAGAGGTCAGCTTTTGCAGAGAAAGAAGAAGAAAAGAGTACTGATCCAAGTGGTTAATTTCCTCAAAAAGCAGACTTATTTATCAAAAGCTGAATTGATCTAGCTTGCGCAGCATTAAAGCCAAAGAATAAATGATAAACAGCAACTCCATTTGTCACATAGTAAAAAGAACGAAGGTGCACAACCGGGAAAATGTAATTTGGAGAAAAAATAATATGGAAAAAAGAATAAGGCAGAGTTGCAATAACAAAATAAAAACAACCTGTGATTTATTAGTGACTATTGTGTGTTCTGTGCTGCATTTCTTTATTCAAATAAAGCCCCGTTCAAATTCTTCTGAGGCGGCTTTTCAGCAACATTTACCACATTGCAAAGCAGGTCTGGAGGGTCACGAGTTCAAGAAGGGACTTGTGTTCCTCTGTCTCCCAGCCACCTGATCTACGCTGCAGAGCTGACATTCAGCTGCCGTGATGCTGCTGGTGGGAGGGAATGTCCTGCCTTGTGCGTGAGCGTCTCCTGTAAATTGTCCTAGGCGCAAGACCGATACCGCTGCAGACTGAAGTAGCGTGTTAGCTGTCCTGGGCAACGAGAAGCAACGAGAGAAAAATGGAATTTTGGAGGTAGCAGTATGAAGATTCTTCGGCCATGCATTATTTGCCCAGCAATAAAGCACAGACGTGTTAGAATAGCTTGTTCTCCTCTGTCTGGAAGCAATGCAGGAGGAGCGGCTGCTAAGGCTCCCAATGCTACTTTTTGCCCCTTTCTCTTATCAGTCTCCTACATTTTCCCTGCCTTTACCTGGAAATTGCTTGCCAATTAGCGTGCTCTGACAAGGCCCCGGGCAGCATGGCGAGGCCAGGCCGCGCAGGGCGCAGGCGGGAGGCCGTGACTCCTATTCCTGGCAGTGACACCGTGGGCTCCTTTCCTTACCTTCCCCGGCCCTCGGAGAGCAGCAGGGCCTGGCCATAACGCTCAGGCAGAGAAGGAAACACAGGTCCTGCCGGGCTTGCAGCTGGAGGAGAAACAACTTCAGGAAGCGGGAAAGAAGCTGTCAGCCTTCATTATTAATATCCAGCTGTTAATATTTAATGTCATAAAACGACGGCTCCCTCCGCAGCCTCGTCATCAGGCATGCAGGGGTCACAGCAGCCAGGATCCTTTAGGCAGACAATTCAGTGTCCCTGCGCTTCAGCTTCCTGCCTGGACTGCTAAAGGTGTTCTCGATGTGCTGGAGACGAAATGCTAGAAGCCTTAATAAGGACTGAGATTGAAAAAAAAGGGGCGGGAGGGAGAAAGAGGAAAGGAAAGAGGAAAGAGGAGAGGGGAGAGCAAAGGAAGGGGGAAAGACGCAAGGAACTGGAGACTCCCGAAGCTATGAAATGCTTCAGGACCATGTAACCTGCAACAGGCGGTGCTGCCAAGCCCCGGGTTTGCACTACAGAGTGCGAGGCAGCGGAGGCCTCGAAACGCTGCTCGAGGCCTGATCTCTTCTCTTAGCGGACGAAGGGGGTCGGACCGGGCCCCTGTGGCAGGGGGCAGGCGAGGGACCTTCCCCATGGCGCCGCACAGGCGTCGCTGGCGGCGGTTTTCCTCCCAGCAGGAGCAGGCTGTGGCAGTGCTCCCGCGGCGCCGTCCCCCTCGCCATGCCCGGCCGTGTGCTCCAAGGCTGCCTCGCAGCGTTAATTTTTAAAGACTCCTCCTCCTCCTCCTCCTCCTTGCAGGCACAGATCCGGAGGCAGCTCCAGCAGCCTGCACTTCCACGCTAGTGCAGCACGGCAGCCAGACATGTCCCACGGGACTTTAAGGGAGACTAGGGGAACGGAAAGCACAGGCAGGGGGAGAACAGGGGAATGGGGTGCTTTGGCATGCAAAGGTACGTGTGGCAACCCCAGCTGCATCCACTGCTTCTTAGACTTCCCCCTCTCTCCTGTTTCTCTCTATAAGTGTGGGATAGCCCACGAAGAGGTGGTCAGGCCCAGCTATGAAGCTGGGGATAATCGGATAATCCACATCCAATCGAATTGCCTATGGATGGCCAGGAGCGGAAGGCAACTAAACGGGGGTGGCTGCGACTGTCACGGGCACGTGCGATGAGCAGGGCAAGGCAGAGCTGCCCAAGGCTCCTCTTCCGCCCCGCTTGGTCACGGAGAAAGGGACTATTTAGAGACAGCGCCTCACTGTCTCTGACTAACAGTAACTTCAGACAGCTCCTGCAAACTGGGACAACAAGTGAACTCCAGCAGTTAATTATAGTAAATATTTACATAACGGCTGGGCCCTTCAAATTTAGAAGGAATAGTTAATGCAAGGACATGCCCTTTAACCATCCCATTTTATTACGCAAACCACTAGGGAGCCCAGTACACTAAGATTTGCAAATGAACTATTTGATATTGGCTGAGACATTAAACTGCTCACCTAGTGCTATAAAATGCATAGGTACAGTACAGTACATCATTCTTTTTGCAGAAATTTCAATCCCATTTGCTTCAGTTAACTCTTCGTACGCACCTAATATCCTCCACGCTACAAAGAAACATAACCCCAAATAGACCTGGTGCCACAGCTTAGAGTCTGGCTTAAAATAAAACTGTTTTCGCCTGTGCTGTTACTAAATTTGGCATCACTTATGTAGATTCTACTGATGTGTCTAATCCACTTAACATCCAGGATGTTCTCCTATTAACTGGTTGCTTGGGAATTTGCCTTACATGAAAGATTCTTTACTCCTATGTTCCATCCCCTGTTTATTCCACAAATGCACTATGTAATTAAGCCAGGTTCTTTAAGTGGGGTAATATTTTACCGCCCCAAATGATTTGGCTCTCATGAGTATTGTAGTGAGTCCTATAAGAGCAGTTGTTAGGGATGCTGGGACTGAAGCAGCACTGTGATTTCCAGTAGGGACACGGATTTAGAAGGGTCCTGCTCTAAGTTTGGGAATGCAAGTCAGTCACAAGCACCGTAGGCTGGCAGGACTCGGATGTGCCCTGGGTAAAGTGTGAGCTATCTTGGGAGCTAGACAAAACACTAATGACTCCAAGGTGCCACCAACTGTGGCCAGTATCCCAAGTGACTCCATAAATATCCAAAGATGAAGCATGGTCCTAGATGATGATCTTCAGGAGCTCAGTGCAGAGGGAAAGCGAAAGGAATGAAACACAGAAAAAAGATCCCAGGCAACATTTCCCTTGCTTCTTTACAAAAAAAAAATTGCATTCCCAGCTACACAAATCAAATACGGGAAAAGGTTGTCCACGATTGCATTAGACATAGTTTTAGGTGGTTCATAAAAAAGCTCTTCTTACTGAAATGTTATCCCAGGTAGTATTTACTGCTCTATGACTTCCTTTCTAGAGGATTTTTGTATTACCTTGGGGAGGAAAATACTGAAAGGTATCATAAGTCAAGGTGCCAAAGTGCGTGGTGTAAAATTAGCTGAGAAGAGAGGATGAAGCGGCCCAAGAAATGGTCAAGTTTAGCCAAGGGACAACTGCTGCAAAATCAAGAACCCAAAGCACTTAATAAATGGGTTTTTTTGCATACGTCAGAAACCTCCTGCCAGGCTGGCTGATTTATGTGACAGAGAGGGCCTGGATGAACCCTCCCTCCTGAGCTTGCTCATAACATTACAGGCTAGGCTAAGAGGGTTACTCAACATTATTACTGCTGTTGCTGTTGTTTATTTATTAATGCCTTGGTATCAGAGACCATGGCTGATCCTCAGAGTCTCGCTCTGCTACGTGCACAGGATGCAGAGCAAGAAAGAGCAGCCCCTGTCCGAGAGCGCTCCAAGTTCTCCCTTTTCCCCGGAATCTGCGCGGGCTCCCAAAGCTGTCCCCAGGGACACGGATCCCTCCTTTGCGCTGCCATGTTAGCCACTTATTATTTCCCAACATAAATATGTTTTATGGAGAAATAAAGTCTGCAATTCTGAAAAGGGAGTGCTTTCATACACCCGCTTCTCATCTATAAAGGGCCATGATTTGGCATCTCAGGTTAGAGTATGAAATTATGACACCAGAATTGACTTTAGGAGTTTCTGATGTTTCCTTGGATGATTGCTTCTATAACTTATAGAGACAGGAGAGCGTTTGTATTCTAGCGAACACATAAATTAATATCCACACATGAAAACGATGTGGTGAGAGCAGGACTGGGGCAAGGATGAGTTCTCCATGGTTTGTAACACCAAAGGAGGTCCTGTCATCAGCGGTTTCTGTTGCGTTCGGAGTGCTGTGGTCAGAGTCTGCAAGTGTAACGAAGTAGAATAAAAAATGTTCTTATACTTGGCTTTTTTAAAGCAGCTGAGAAATTTATGGCCTTCTCCACCACCATGACATTTTGGGGGAGGGGAGAGCCTTCTAAAAATAAATACACACTTTGTTTCTCCGTGGTAGATACGAACCAGATTTTCATATGTGTTCCGTTCACTTTCCACCATGAACAATGCAGATTATTTTGTGGAATAATGGAACAGATTTAAAGGCATCGGAGTCTGGCCTTACAATACATAACAAATAAGGCTCTAGCGTTCACGCTTGCTAAAGGCTTTATTTTAGTCTGTCATGGCAGAGAAAAAAAAAATTAGTTGGTTTTGCTTCTTCCTCACATTTCTAACCAACAGCAGCAACGCTACAGCTGTTGAAAAGCCGTCGCGGCGGGGAGCGGGCAAGAGAGCAGCCTGGGCGCTGCGCGGCCCACGCACCTCGGGCTTGCTGCGTCCTGAGAGCAAGGCCCAGAGAGCAGAGCAGGCCGAACCCGGCCTCCTGCGAGCAGGGCAGCTCCCCGTGAGGGGCAGCGAGCGACAGGGACGGCGTCGGCCGCAGCCCCCGACGCCCTGACATCTGAAACTGCAAGCGCCGCGCTCCTGTTTCTCTCGCCCCTGGCCCAAATCTCTTCAATGTTCACAGGAAAACACAACGGAGGTGGCACTGGGGAAGGGAAGGCCATCTTGGCCTGCTCCTGGCCCGGGCCCCATGGCCAAAGCGCGGCGGGGCGCTGGGCACCACCGCAGCAGCACGCGAGCTCGCCCCGGGCTTGCTGGTAAAGCCATGGGGTGGTTTGTGGGGCTCGAGAGCCCCGGCGATCCTCAGAGACACCCCGATTCCACACAAATTGTCTAGCGCTGACAGACCTCAGCTATAGCAGCCTCAGCTATAAAAATCGCCGCCAGAAACATGATAAATAATCCTGTTAAAAATAGGCAGCAGAGCAGCAGCCGTGGGCCCTGCCTGAGCGGCCATGCCAGTCAGTGACTGCACTGGCAAGGCATTCCGGCGTTCCGCTTCGGAACGGGGTTTCGGGCTATTCTTGCACAGGAATGACCTCCGTAATGAGCCATTTTTCAGTCCTTGCTGAATTTCCCCTGGATATGTGAGGAGCTGGCAGAAGCAAACCCTGAGGAATGTTTTGGTTGACTCTGTTTTTTATATATAGCAAGTACTGAAGCCAGCTCCTCCTGGCCAAAACCAAGATTTTCCCTGTGGGCATCATTTAAGTATGTTTGCTTTACCACCAAATCCTTATTTTGTATAAAGCCCTCGAGGGAAAAGGTTGCCTCCCTGCCTCCTCCACCAGCCCTTCTGCATTTACTTCAACAGCAGCATATCTGCATGGCGCCTTCTGCATCAGAGGCTCAGACCCCTATGTTGTGGCTAATAAATAAATATTACCTTAAACTTTTTGAAGTAACTCTCTCCTTTATAAGATGTTCTATAAAGCAACAGTTACTCGATTACAGACAGAACAATGATTCTTTTAAAAAAAGATTATCTCCCAACACCTAAAACTACACATTAATGCACCAGTCACATATTAGAAGCTGCTCTAATGAAACCTTGTAAGCTTGGGTCTTCCACCTCCAAAGTTCCTCATCACGTCTTTTTCTCCCTATGACACTTCCAAATCCTTCCCAAGCCCAGAGCCTTCAGCTGTTACACATTCAGGTCTCTTCCACATCCCACAGACCCCCAAACTAGGCCATCTTTTCAGTTCCATTGCGCTGTCCTCCTGCCCTTCGTTATACCCACCAAGTCCACACTCTCCATCCCACCAGTTTTTAGCCTGTCAGCTTGGCAAGACACAGCACACAGTGTGACTCAACCAGAAATACACGTGTTTGGCTCCCGTCAGACAGCAGCTCTAACATCTCCCCAGCTTTTCTTTGGTGGGGATACTAATCGGTGTCCTTCTCCACCTCTGCTATCACAGAAAGTAGAGGAACAACTGCCCGCTCCTCAGTTTGTTTCCACACTGGTCAGTGGTGCTCAGAAGCTCATACTTGGGCTTATATTAATAGATAAGCACTATGTTTGCGTAATTTACTGTGTCCTTAAGAAACAAGGCTAAAACAGGAACAAAAACTATGTCCAGTTAGCATGTTTACAAATATCCTTCTTAATAACATTTTTGCTGAACTTGCCCCTGAGGCTCCGAGCATGTCTATGCTAAGCACTGTATAAACAGATTGGATGGTATAGTCTCAACTTCATTTAAAGAGGCAAGCAAGTTATGAGAAGCTATACTAGCCTACTGTTAAAAATAGTGAGTCTTGTAAGTATGCAGCGAGGAATAAAGTCCAGCAGACAAGAATGACACGCAAACACAGAGACAGCTTCAGGCCAGAGCTCGCTCATCCTGGCCAGCTGCAAACACAGATAGGTCCAAACTTGCCCTATCTGTGCCCAGCTTTGAACATGTGTGCCTTGAAAAAGGCATTCACAGAAACTGGAATACTAAATATGAAGCCCCTTCTGCTCTCCGGAAGGAAATGCTAATAAAAGGGCAAGACCTAAACCACATCCCTCATAGGCAGCCAGCCACTCAACTCCAGAGGGGAGGCAGAAGCCTCTCTGGAGGCTCCGCTTCACATCCCTACTTCGCTGTTAACCACCCCGCTTCCTCTCTCCAGTAGCCATTAACCCAGGACACTGGAGCGCTGGGGGGACACTTCCCTCAAACCCCTGGCAGCATTGAACTCATGTGTGATTAGCCTGTCCTCACACGGCTGTTTCCCTTAACGCTTCCTTGGGGCAAGGGCTGGCATCTGAATGTGCCATAGCTCAGGGAGCTACAAGACCACACACTTTGCAACCAGCTTAGCGCTAATGCTTAATTAGTCTGCAAAATGGTGATGAGCTCTGATGAGGATAGGCAATAGCTCGATGATGAGGCTGCTTCACTAGGAGAGGCATTTAAATCTGCCCAAATGAGGCAGGGTGGGGCTCTGGAAACACGTTTTCCCGTTGCTCTCACCAATGGGTGATGGGTGGGACCTGTCCCACAAGCTTAGGAAGTAGCTAAGTGGAGGACATGAAGCTCTCAGCACACCTCAACTGTATGCCTGAATGCCTTAGCTGACCTGTACCTTAGTGTTCACGGTGGTGCTCTATCAAGCCTCTTCAGAGGAGCAGGACGCCCAGCCGTCATCCTGTTCCTCTGCGGCATCAGGAAGGAGTTATGCAACTTGAAACTGCGCTGGCGAGAGCTTACAAACCAGACAGGGCTGGTCCCACGCAGTGTCCCCTGGCCATCCCAGGAAGTGCTTGCCTGTGAGCCTGGCTCTGTGTCAAGCTCCTAAAAGAGCTCATGTCCGTTACACGTGTCAGCAGAGCATGGCTTGAGAACTAGGGCTCCTGCTCTGCAGGATCCTGCCATGGTGCCGTCCTGCAAGCTAGAAATTAGCTACATGCACTGCAATGGATTGGAGAGGTAAAGGTCTTCCTTATAGGTCAACCTTTAGCTTCTTTTTGAAAGGAAAGAGGCTTTGGATGGCTGAGAAAGACTTAGCTGCAGTGAGGAGCTCAATTTTTATGTACCTTGTCTTGGATCTTGTCTTTCCTACAAGTAAACACGTGGGGAGGAGTGTAGGGAAGGAAATGAACACTTACTAATTTCTGAAAGTTGAAGTCGTTATGACCTGCACTGTATGACTGATGCTATGAAGCAGCAAGCAGCACTACAAAAAGGGCATTTAGTAGGAAATATTGTCAGCTGGCAGTCTCGGGCACTTGAGTGCCCTCCATAACACGCATAGCGGAATCAATTTAAACCTAGTGAAAGAGATATTGTCTGATAAAGTAATTCCTCTTTGAACACAAGATGGCAGCCTTAAATAAATGCAACCCTGCACAGCTTTTAATCTTACACATCATTAAATTCCTAATTTACACATTATGTTTTCATGGGCCAACCCATAACTCATTAGTGTTGAACTCATGAGTTGTAAAGACCAACACATGAGACAAATGCTGGTTTCTTTGCCCGCTTTTTTTTAGGCGGCAATTCTCTCTTAATTTACCACCCAACCAAACTTCAAATTCAGCATTAAGGAAGCTTTCTGATCTTGAATGCTTTGTGCACCCTCCAAGCCAAAGGAAAATCTTCCTGCTTGTGCCCATACATTTTACTGACAGAGGGCGGAGCAGGGAAGGGGGCACACAAGGTATTTTTTCTTCTTGTTCAAGACACAGGTCTTTCCTTGCAGACATCATTTTTCTGTGGGATGATTTAAATGGGACTTGATGTCAAAACCCCAATGCACTACCCAGTCTGTAGTTGCTTTCAGATTGTGCAGACCCCCTTTCTGCAAATCTTAACACACCTATTAACGTTTTGGTCTTTTGTTTTTGCATTCCCTTGCCCAGGCGTTGTCTGAAAGCAGGAGCAGCCAAGGAAGCAGCCCCCGGCACGGTGCTCTAGCAGAGCGGCACCAGAGGCAGCGGCACCAGAACAAGTGCCAATGGGGAAGGAAAGGCTGCGGTCTCCTTGGCTGCCTTCCTTCAGCCTCTTCCTGACAGAAACTCAGCTGCCAAAAAATGTCAAGTGCAGAATAAATCTTTCCTAGAAACCCGCTACAGAAACAGCTTTGCAGTAGGTCAGGCCCATGAAGTTTTCAGACCAAGCTCTGGCCTCTCTCTTCGCAGACCGTAGCTGCTGGAAAGGCCAGGAAAACCAGAGGCCATGAAAGCTAAGAGCAAGTAACGCTGATGAGGAGCAGGGGGAGCGGTCCCACTTCGAGGAAAGTGGATCCCGCCTGGAGTGTGAACAGCTGCAGGGCCTGCTCCCTGCTCTCCTCACGGGCCCTGCCCAGGGTGGCCACACGCAGCCCCGGCACAGGAAGGCCTGACAGGAGGCCCCATCACTTCCCTTGCCAGTCAAGTCTCCATCAGGGCCTGCACCACTACACACCCTGTAGACTCCTTGGACACTTTCATTTGTACAGTATAAACATCTTCCCTCACCCCAGCCCCTTTTTTTCATTTGTTATATTCGATTATCATTCATTTTTCTCCTGATTTTTTTTTTCCCTTCATCCCTCCCTTCTGTTTTCTGTTAGTGCAGGGTAACTTTTCTCCTTTCTTTCAGCTGAAGGGGAAAGCTGATAGGGAAAGACCAAACAACCAGACAAATATCTTTAGGTCAGCACCACTCTCCCAGTGCAACCTCCTCTCCTGTGGATGGTGAGCAGCAGTGAGCATGTAGCTCTGGTGGTTGTTCTCCTGTGAAATCCAACTGGGCTGCTCTGTGCCCTAGTTTACTCGCTCACTGGGGAAAGATCTAGCACCCAGAGGATTTGGATGGTGGCCCCACTTCACAGTCTTGCAAACACATCGCTGATTTCTGACTGATTTCTGTCATTCCTCCACATCTTCCTCACTGCTGATCATTATAGAGGCTGAAGGAACCCCCAGAATCATGTAAGAGCATATGCTAAAAGCAATAGGATGGCACAAGCCTCCCGGGAACGGATGGATTACTTTTGTGGTTAAAGCCCTGCAGATCTGAGTTCCACTCTTGGCGCTGCCCAATAGTTTGAACAAACCGTTTAATCATTTCAGGCTCCCAGATGCCCCCTATGAAAGACAGCACCGAGCAGGCATGGCAGAGCATTCATGCACGCTGCATTCCCTCCAGCAGCGTCGTCTTCCCATGGGAGCGCTCGCCTTGCCTGGCCTTGCCTTGCATTGCCTTGCCGAGCCTCTCCTCCTGCCTGAGGTGGGAGAGCGTTCCCGGTGGGGCGACCACAGCACTGCAAGCCCTGCAGCAGTGCATGTTGCACAGCAGCGCTGCAAGCCCTGCAGCAGTGCATGACGCACAGTGGGGCCGCCCTGCAGCAGTGTGTGCCACACAGCATGACCGCTCTGCAGGGGTACATGGTGCACAGCAGAGCTGCCCTGCAGCAGTGCATGGTGCACAGCGGAGCTGCCCTGCAGGGGTGCATGGCACACAGCAGAGCTGCCCTGCCTCGGTGCATGGTGCACAGCAGAGCTGCAAGCCCTGCAGCAGTGCATGGCACACCGCAGGGCCACCCTGCAGCGGTGCTGCCCTGCAGCAGTGCATGGCGCACAGCAGGGCCGCCCTGCTTGCGCAGGAGCCCCTCCAAGGAGGCCGTGTCCCTGCAGCCACACGCGCTCGCTCTCAGGGCCGCAGCCTTTCCGAGCGCCCCTCGTGCCTTGCTCACAGCAGCTGCCCCACGGTGGCACAGCCGCTTACACACATGCAGAGCCCTGTGCACGGCCGCTGCCTCCCCATCACCCTCCTCCTCTCCCACGTGGCCTGTGGCCGCTCGGGCAACGCTTACCACCCAGGGCAGCCCCCGTCCCTCCCGCCGGCCCCCTCGGCCAGCGCCTCCCGCCGCGTGCCCCGTTCCCTCCCCTCTGCCCCTTTACGCACCGCGCTGACCTGCGGCTTCACCGCCTGGCGCAGCCGGAGCCTGCACGCCCCGCGCAGGCAGAGGCACCCGCAGCGCACGCGCCCACCAAGCTTCCGTTGCGCAGAGAAAAGCGGGTGGAGAGACAGCAGGAAGGTGCGAAGAAAAAATAAAATTAAGTTATATAAATAAGTAACTGCAGCTGAGGCAGCCCTGAAAACCCAGGAGCCCTTGGTCGTAAGGCAGGGTGCTGCGCTGCAGGAAGAGCTGTCATCGCTCTTGTAACCGTGTGCTCCTCTAGCAGGACAGCTCCATCACACACCTCACAGGATCACAGAGTGGCTGAGGTTGGAAGGGACCTCCAGAGATCACCCAGTCCAACCCCCTGCTCCAGCAGGGACACCCGGAGCACGGGGCACAGGGCGGCATCCAGGCGGGTTTGGAAGATCTCCAGAGAAGGAGACTCCACAGCCTCCCTGGGCAGCCTGTGCCAGGGCTCTGTCACCCTCACAGGGAAGAAGTTCCTCCTCACATGGAGATGGAGCTGCCTGTGTTGCAACTTACACCCATTGCCCCTTGTCCTGTCACTGGCCACCACTGAGAAGAGCTTGGCCCCCTCCTCATCACTTCACCTCTGCTCAGCTTCAGGCACATCGACACCCACAGATTAACAGCACCCATAAGGGTCCCAAACATGGTCCTTAGGAACATCACTGCAAGCCCTATGACAGATACAAACACCGCCTATCAAATCCCCTCCATTCCTCTTCCTGTGTACATACGCAAGCACACAAGCCTTGGGCCAGCCCAGCTACCCAGTGTGCATTCACACGTCCCATAAGGAATTTCACACTGGTCGAGTCAGTAGTGACTTGGTTATGGGACACATTGCACTGCAGTTGCCAAATCAAGAACGAGATCCCTTAGATCCACACTAGAGGTGGATGCAACGTGCCCAGAAGGGAGGCTCAGGCTGCTCGGGCCTTTGTTCAGCAATTCATTTGTCCACCTATATTTAAAGCATTAGCAAAAAGTCATGGTAATGTTTATTTGCATTTTTGCAGCAAAGCATATCTGAGGATCCCATTGTATGTGAGTGCTGTACGGGCAGGGACAGAGGCAGTCCTTGCACCAAAGAGAATATGTTCAAAGGGAGAGGACACCACAGCCAGCAACTTCTGGAGAGGATGACACTGCACACAGCGTTTGCTTCTCTCTCCTCTTATTACATTAATTTGCTTTCAAAATTTCTTACTATTCTTAACATCTCGGTAAGCTGTTTTACAGCTTCTTGCCCTCTGCACTATGTAGAAAACCTTCTTTTTCCCCCTGTCCCTTGCTGGCCAGTGCCACCCTGTTTTTCCCCAGCTTCGGTCTCCACTTGCTGGCCCTGAGTGAGATTTCACCCCACTTCTTGCCCTTTTCATTGCACAAGGTCAGGTCACCTCCTCGCAAACGACCTGCTGTGGTCAAGGTTGTTTTCCTTGACTTGGTTTATTGCCTTTTTAATGTTCTCGTGTTTTCACTGTTTCTCAGGTGCAGCTCAGGATGTTTTTCTGCGCCATAAGAGGTTAGTACTGGAGAGCCTAGGGAGTGATATATGGATGGTTCATGCTTTCTTTTGGATTTAATTTTTCATCCTCTAGTGCTCTGTGGTGAAAGAAGTGTTTGCTGCTTGCCTAGGGAGACACCTGACATTTAGACTTTATCTTCCGCAAAGACGTGGGCCAAAATTCTCTTCTCTGACTTTGGGAGTGGCAGAAAAGGACACACAGTTGAGGTGAGGGAAGGGATAAGGGATAACAGTTGTTTTGCATTCTTTTCATCCCAGACTGCAGCAAGAAACTGTGCAGCCCTCTGACAAAAATCACGGGCTGCGGTGTATGGGGGTTTCTCATTCCTCTGGGCTCCCTGCAGTTTGCACTGCAGAGATGTCCCCAGATCCGTGCAACTCCTGAGCCTGCTGGTGTAGGAAAAGAAAAGCAGAGCAGCTTGGGATATGATGTCCTAACACAATGTCCTAACACCAAGGGAGTCCCCAGTGTCCATTTTTTGGAGCGTTCACAGCCGTTGCATAACCAAGCAAGGATTCAAGGGCTGATGAAAAGGGAAAGAAACTTCCCCTTGAATCTTCTGTGCTCAGAGCACTGAAATGTACAGATTTGGCTGGGGGATGAGGGGGTTGTTTTTTTTTTTCCCTAATTCTGTACTGCCCTAACCTGATCTGGCTGCCCCTGCCTCTGCCTCCAGCTCATGTCCTGAGCCAGTTGATTGAGCATGTTGATCTAACATAGCATGACCTGCCAGGCGTGGAAAGAGCCGAGGACAGAGCTTGGAGGTTTGGGTTTGTCCTGCTCCTGCTACACCTCACAATCTGTGTGTAGTCTGTAGTGCTTGCACCTGCGTCTGCGCCTTCCCTGCTATTCACATTCCTGATCTGCAATGGCTGATGGGCCATGATAGCTAAAAAGTTTAAATAGAAAAAGAAAACCTTCACTGTGGTTGCTAAAGAAGTATGAGTTTTCTATAATTGGTACCATTTTACAGTTGCAGAAGTAGTTGTTGCTCAACTGTTTTCCCAGCAAGTTTAGACAAGGATTTTGTGTCTTCCTTGATGCGCTTAGTGTGAGACATCATCAGCGTGGCTGTATTTGGTGGCTGCCACTGCTGACCTCCCTGTGGGTAGGTAGGCAGCAGTGGCAGACGATGACCTGCTTTAGAAGCCTTTTGTTTCACCAAGCACAATAAACAGTAAAAGCCAGACCTCCAGATCTCACTCCCATGCAGGAGCAGAGACTGAATTACGTTGCCCAGTCCCTTTTAGCAGCAATTTCATTGGGGGGGTTCGTCTACGCAGGGGCTTCTTCACCAAAAGGCCATCAAGCTTTCCTTGCCATGCTTCGACAGGAGGCCCGAACGCCCTCGGCCCAATAGGCTTTAGAGTGTGCTTAATTCCCACGTCTCCGGAATGAAAACAGTATTTATTTTAGCGATTCTGTGAAGTGCTGTTCCTGTTGTTTACTCGGCTGCCCTTTCGAGGCAGCCCCAGAGCTGCGTGTTGCTGTGGGGATCGCGGTGATCACAGAGGTGAGGGCACCAACCCACAGACCAATGCAGAGCGGGCGCCCCATGTCTGCAGGGTCAGCAGCGCCGCTGCCAGCGGCCCGCGCTCGGGGACGCATGCGGAGATCCTGCTCCCGCTCACATCCCTCACATCCCACACAATGCCCGTGTTGTCACATCCCTCCTGCCCGCACTGCTTGGTCAGGGCAACGTCTTCAGAAGTCACTTTTCTTTCTGATGGTGAAATACATTCCTTCTATCAAATGCAACTTCTAGTAAAATGAGTTTTTAATCTCTATATATCTGTGATGTAATCAAGTACTTTCCTCCTCCTCCGTTTTTTTTTTTTTTTTTCTTTTCACTTTTTACATCACCTGCAAGGTAGAAGCATGTCAGTGGTTAATTTGTCCTGCAGACATCCAATACAGCATTCAGCAATGCTTTGCTGTCGGACAGATGGCTGAAAGGAAATGATTAATCTCCTAACCTTGGATTTAGGAGATATGGATTCAAGCCCCTGCTTGCTGCAGACTTTCCATGTGATGCTGATGTGCAAATATCCTCAAACACGGACACTAGCCACCATGCTCGAGCTCCCTGCCTGCAAAATAGCACCAACCAATGTCCCAGGGCAGAGAGGGGAGAGGGAAGGCACAGGTACCCAGGCCGGCAGCCCCAGGAGCAGCAGCAGGGTCATACAAAGATGCCTTGGGCAGCATCTGGAGCGGGTGGGAGAGGAAAGGGGACACCGAAACACTTGGTTGCAGTTTGGGTGGTGGGTGCGTTTGCACATGTACTGCAAACAGAGTGGTGTTGGATGCTATGGGCAGGGATGCGGCGGGTAGGGATGCCATGCAAGTGCCTGGCAAAAGCAAGCCTGTTCTCAGGAAGCTGGAGTGCAATTTGCAGCTGCTCATGCTGCAGATTTTTCTTCAGTTTTGTGTCTTGAGGACACTTCTATTCTGCATGGGCATAATTAGTGCCAATGACCGGCTCCCGAGGGAGGCTCTGAACTGGAATGCAGCCATTCCAAAGGCACGGTATCAGGAGAAGGTTATCTGAACGGAACAGGCACATCCTCCTAATCCCCCTACCTGTGCTCTTCCCCTACCCCCACATCCCACACACCCTCTTTCCCATTAACTCCTCCTTAACACCTCAGAGCGAGCAGGCCCCTTGCTTGCCAAAAACCTCTCCTCCTTCCTTGGTCCCCTCCGTGCGACACAAGACACATCACAGGCTGCCTGGAAGCACCACATCCACTTCTCCAGCCCCCATACAGCTCCAACGCACGAGTCCCACAGGCAGGAGAGTTTTCATGTCAAGCATGTACATTAAATACGAGTGGCAGCCCCTCCAGTGGCTAATCTAGCAGGGGAAAAAAACGGCCCGTGTTTGTTGGTGAAAGTGCTAGCTCCAGAGCATCGTGAAAAGCAGAGTTCAAAGCACAGAAGCACAATGTGCCGTGTAATCCCTCACGCATCGTCTGCAAAAGCGCTATCCCCCTCAACAGAGTTTCTCTCTGCCATTTCAATGAGAAATCCATCATCAAAAGTATTTATCTGATTTAAGTGAATCCAGAAACCAAGTCCCCAAGCTGCTGTCTTTTGCAATTTCCTGAGCCGACCCCACTTCTCTACACAATTCATCATTGCTTTCTTCGTGCTCCGCCTGTCGTACCCCCAAGAAGCGTTCAAAGGCTTGGAGGACAGGCCTTAAAAATACACATGCCCGCACACGGCTCTCTCCACATGTCCCGGGGCTATGTAGGCTGAATTCTCTAGGATTTGGAGCTTGGGGGCGGAATGCATCGAGCCGAGGTGTCGTCAGGGGCAGGGAATGAGAAAGGTATTGCCAGGGTGGGACGTAAAGGTTGATTTTCCGGAGAGAAAAATCACAAACATTCCCCAGCAACCGGGATCATCACAGTCCACCTCCAAGAAGGGCTTTACATCTGGGGAGAAACTGCCTGCGGGTAATTGGGTTTGCTAGAGTTGCCTCTCTAATTAATAAGTGATTTGACTTGGAAATTGAAAATAATAGTTGAAATGATGGCATAAGCACAGGGGCATTGGGGCTGCTGCTGCTGTACTATTAAGAAAGGACTTTCCTGCACAGTCTAATGACACTATATGGCAGTTTGAGGAATGTGAAGTTGTTTGCCCAGGAGACCAACAATGTGATAATATTGGCATATAACCTTCTAGTATTTGAGTAATTAGTTGCTTAGCTACTTTGGATAGGTCATTATTTTGCAAACTGGAAACATTTGCAAGTGGTGATATTTTCCTCCGGTATGGTGAAAGAGCTAAACCTATTCTGGCAGTGTTCAACTCCTAGAAATATATATGCATAAATTGTTTCTAATGAGACCATCTGCCTTTTATAGCCCCTTTGGAACTAAATAGTACTCAAAGACCACTCTGTCTTTTAGATATCTGTGGTCAGAAAGTCTTCTCCTGGCAATAAAAGTATATAGTTTTTTGGAGACAGAGAAGCTTCTTGATGCCTACATTTGAAGATGTGTGTTTGTGTGCATAATACTGCTTGTATTTGTTTAAATTATTAGCAATCTTTGGCCGAATCGCTGAAGAGGGAGCATCTAGTTACTCATCTGCTAAATCAGTATTTTTAAAGGCAACAGAAATTCTGATTTTCCCGTCAGAGGGCTGGGGGAGCTCTGGGAAGCTGCTTTGCGGCGTTGGCGTCTCTCCTAGTGCAAATGCGGCAGCCTTGCTTTAATGCCTTGCATCTCAGCGCTGCTCCTGCTGCCGCCTGCTTCACGGACCGCACGTTTCCTGCAGTCTCTCCCGGAGAGGAGGGGCCCACGGGCACAGGTTCTACCCCACAGAGACCTTTGGTGAGGGGGAAAGCCAGCAAGGCGCAGGGCTTTACAGGCACCGCCGTGGGGAGCTAACGCCAGTTTTCCAGGCGTGAAGGTGGCAGTTTTACTTGGGCACTTAAAAATTCGTGCTATTTTTATTTTATTTTAATCTTGTTAACTTGACTATGCAGAGCATGGGCCTTGGATGCCTCAAGAGGCCCTCGCTGCCATCCCCGCCCGCCACCTTCCCCATGGCACCAGGCCCTGACATGGCCGCCCCACCACCCTGTCCACACCCGCCACTCGGCTGGCCAATCCAAGCACCACATCCCCTGCCCCGCCAGCCAATCACACATCCCGCAGGGCTTCAGGCTGGCCAATGGGAAGGCCTCATTAGGTGGCCAGGGGGCGGGTGCTGAGGTGGAGGCGGGAGGGTTGAAATGGCCGCAGGGAGAGGTTGTTAGCAGTTGAGGGGCCCCAAGTGCAGGAGGAGCCCAAAACCTGGTGTAGACAGTGCCCTGGAGGCTCTGGTTTGCGTTGGTTTTACTGGCTCAATTGAAAGTCATGGTTTTCCTTGGAAAGGTGTACGGGAGGTTTTTTCAGGTGCACCCAGCCCATGACTGGCCCTTAGGCGCTGTTTCCAGGATACTCTGCCTCCAATTCAATGTGATCCACTGGGTCACATTAATTAACATCACATCTGTCATAACGCAGAGGCGGGGTACGGGACTGGGCGGGAGGAGGAGGAAAAACCCTTTTCTATTCACTACCCACCGTTAATTAGTGCAAGAATTAAAACGGAGAATAAAAGCAAAGGCCGCGCTCTTTGCAAGGGGCTGTGAATGGGTGCTCTGTGGTAACAGAGCTTCCCCAGGTGAGTCTGGGCTATCGGCTGCATCCAAGGTGAATGCAGCAGGGTACACAGCCAACCCGGCGCCCATCTGGTGCTAGCTGAGGCCTGGCGAAGCTGTGCAAAGCCCAGGCCGCCTGCGCCTTCAGGAGGCTTCACGATTGCGTATTTTTTTTTTTTTTTAGTCATCATTTCTGCACCCCAGGAAAAAAAAATCCTCCCTTTGAAATCTCACTTGCCCTATTTCCTCTCAGAGGAAAGGTTTTTTTTTTTCTCTCTCTCTTTTCCTGGGAAGTCTGATAAAACCGCTTTGCTGTTTTTAGAGCTATGCTTTAAAATACGCCTGAACTTTCCTTTAAAGAACTTTTTCTCCTCTCCTTTTTCTCTTCCTGAGCTCAAACGCACCCCACAATAGCTTGGTCTTGTGTCCCATGTGAGTAGGTTAACTAGCAAAATAAGAATATCCAGAAGTAGCAGGGTCTTTTTTTTTCTCAAAACACAGTGAAATCCCATTTTCAGTTCTCAGACCAAGCGTTTAGTAATTGCTACTTAATTTGTTAAGTTACTGCATGTTACTCATGGTTGGGCTTGATTTTGACGTGGTTTTCACTGAAAAACATTTTAGAAACTGACTTTTTTTATTTTTAATAACCTTGTTTTTAAATACGGGGTCTCTATGAGCAGTTCGGGTCATCTGCACACGTGTGTCTTGCATGGTTAAGGCCGTCCCTGCACAAAAATCAGCATCTGGTTCGTAAAGCACAGCTCCCGGGATCAGAGAGGGGCTTCCCTCGCAGCTTTGCCAGAGCTCCGAGCTGCCTTTCCCCGCACTCAGCGACAGCTCCGAGCAGTTGAAATGTCGTCGAGCGTCTTTGTGCGCTGCAGTAAAATAAACGAAAAGACCGAAAAGACACGTCTCGATTAAGAAAAGGCGCCAGCTTTTTCCATAAATCAACGTGACGAGCAAATTGCTCCTGTTGCATTTAGAACAGCGTGGCTCGCCTCGGCGTTATGTCCACGAATGAAATGCTGCAGCGTTCAGCCACAGGCAGGAAAAATAAAGGTTCAAAAGAGAACTCGAGATGTAGCCAGAGCAGGGAGCTCCCTGTCCCTTCCCACACAGAGGTGGATGGCCAGGGATACACAGCAGGCGAGATGTGGGCATGGATCCCTGGGGAGTCTGGGGAGGTGCTGGGTTAGCCCTTTCCTTTCTAATTGTAATTTGCTCTTGTGACAGATCCCCTGGACAAGCAGGGAGAGGTGACAAGGCAGATGGCCACGTTCATTTTCATAGGATTCGTCGCGGAAGGGCGGAATCCCAACTTGCGGAGTCGTCACTGTCCTGAGGTATTTCACTGGCACAAGTGAGAATTTTCACTCCTCACCGTCTACCCTGCGAGGGGAGCTCACCAGGAAATACTACCAGAGTGTCACTAATATCCAAGGTGGACAAAGTGAATACATTTTAGAGAACAGTTTTTCCTTTGTGCTGCCCGTGTGCTTTCTTGGTAAGCACGCTGAGAGGCTGGCACAGAGACGCACACACAGACGCTTTTGGCTAACCGTTGGGTCTGGGGCATGCGTTTTCGGCACCCCGTGGCACAAGGTCTCCGCTCTACCTGCAAGCACCTTGCACTTATTTACCAGGTTAGCCTCACACCTGGTGTCTGAACACAGGCAGGTGAATTCTGGCCATCAAGCAGAGCAGGATCCTAAGCGGCTGAGCTGTCTTCAACACCTTTGCTACACTCCAAGGCCCAAATCCAGGCAGCAGACAACGTAACACAGTTTTATTCAGAGTGCGTGTACAGTTCAGCTTTGCTAGGTGGCCGGCTGTGGCTGGCGTAGTGCAATCACAGTCTCACTAGCACCATTAGCAGCCTGTACTGCAAGGATGCCAGAGCCCTGGCACAGGCTGCCCAGGGAGGCTGTGGAGTCTCCTTCTCTGGAGATCTTCCAAACCCGCCTGGATGCAGCCCTGTGCCCCGTGCTCTGGGTGTCCCTGCTGGAGCAGGAGGTTGGACTAGATGGTCTCTAGAGGTCCCTTCCAACCTCAACCATCCTGTGATTAATGGGAAGTGTGCCTGCAACCTGCCTTCTGAGGGTAACCTCACTGGGAATCTGCCATCTTATATTCAGCCATAAGGAAACTAAGGAAAGAGGTGTGCACACTTTTGGGTGCCTCTGAGCACAGAGATTTGTCTCTCCTTTGCTTCCCCTTCCTCAAGCATCCTCTTTCTGACATGCAGTAGCTTAACTGGCAGCTTTTCCAGAGGAAAATTATATTTATTTCTGGCATCACGATATGGTCAGGTGGGAAAGCGGTTTAATCCCCACCCTCCAGAGCAGGCAACATTCACAGGCTACTAGAAAAAGCAACCTCTCCGCTAAGTCCTGCTGTTAAAACGCTGCCCGAAGTACAGCAACGAGCAGCGTCCGCTTTCCGTATTCCCCTTTTGCCTCCTCTTCCCTTTCAGCTTTATCTCCGCAGCGCCGCGCTCGCCTTCCCTCGCCTCTCCACACAAAGAGCGCTTTATTTTCGGGCTCGCCCTCGTTCCCCGAAACGCCTTTTAGCGGCGTCTCGCAGGTGGCAAGGGCGGCCGCGCTCGCGCGCTGTCGGAGCCGCCTCCTTCCCCGGGGCCACGCTCCTGCCAAGCCCTCGGGCCGTGCTCTGCCGCCCGATCCTGCCGGCTCTGCTCCCTGCCTCCTCCCTGCAGCGCGGTGCCTTCCTCTGCGCTCGCCCTGATAAGAGTTTGTTTTCTTCCCCAGCACAGCCCGGCCCACGGCCGCTCTCGGCATTTTTCTGCTTTGATACCTGCATTTATGTTCTGATTTCTCTCTCTCTCCCAGGGCCCTCCTGCTTTTTCCCTTCTCTCCCCCAAAGCAGCTCAGCTGTAAAGACAGGTATAACTAATAGCAGCGGGCTCTGTCGATGAAGCAGAGATCAATTCCCCCTTTGCCGAGATCACACGGAATCCGGCGCGGGCAGGGAAAGTCGGGCTAAGATTTATGTGGGACTGCTTGTCTAAATGGGTTCCCTGCTTCCTTATTTCCATGGAGCGAGGAAGCTGCGGACATCTGCTCTGTGCCTGATAGCGCATCCGATTCCACTGCTAGGAACTTTCCCCAGCAGGCGGTAGCCGGGATATTCCCAGACTGGCATTTTTAATCTCTCTCTCTCTCTCTCTCTCTTTCTATCTATCTATCTATCTATCTATCTATCTATCTATCTATCTATCTATCTCATGCCTGCTTCCCTCGCCTCTCGCGTGCCGTGCCGTGCCGTGCAGCTTTGGGGGCTGGGCAGCCTCCTCCGCGTTTGGGCTTGGAGGAAGACAACAGCGAAGCACAGACCCACAGAGACGCCCAGGCTCCAAACAGAAAAAAAAAAAAAGCCAATCTTATATCCAAAGGTTATTTATGGCTTTGGAAAAGTGCACGGAAGCTCTTCTGTGCCGTTCGCGGCCTTCCACGCTGCTGCTGTGAAACAGCGCGGGGATTTTGCCGGGCAGATACCCGTGCCTTCAGACGGAGCGGGGCGTTCAGAACAGCGACCGTTAAACTGACTGCGGAGGAGCCCTGTAACAAAATAAATGGAAGGGAACGCGCGAGCTTTTGTTTTACTAAACTTTGCCAACTTTCAAGTCAGCTCTCAAGCACCCAGAAGGTTTCGCAAAATGTTTAATCTAGCTCAGACGATTTCCTGAACTCCCTAACTGGACCACCCCAACTTTCTGACACGCTGCCAAGCAGCCGGCGCTGCTCGCGGGCTCCGGCGCGCGGCTCTTTCGCAGCTCCCGGCTGTCCCCTAACCGGCACCCTCCGGCCGTTGCGCGTGCCTTAATATAGTCCAGAAAAAGGAACCTCGCTGGAGGCGCCCGCTCAGGGGCCCGCGGGGCCCACGCTGCTCTTCCACGGGCAGGGAGGGCCGCGTGGGGTTCGCGAGGAGGCTGCGCTGCCTCCGAAAGCCCTCAGGGAGCAGCTCGCAGGCCTCCAAGAGGAGCGCGCTGCGGCAGAGCGCTGCCCAGTCCCGGCATGGCCGCGGCTCCCGCACTCCAACTGCTTCTAGCCACTCTCCCCCGGGACGTCCGGGGGCTGTTTGGGGGCTCGCTGCAGCTTCTAACACTGCGTGACAAACGTTTCCTCCCAAAACTTAAGAGTTTCCTGCACTTCTCCGGGGCTTCCCTCCTTGTCCGCCCACATGGCTGTCTCCAAACAGGGGCAGAGAGGTCCCCGGGGCGCTCCGCCACCCACTCATCACCCGCTGCCCTTCCTCCCCGGCCCGCTCCTCCTCCTCCTCCGCAGCGAGGAGGCGGGAGGACAACGCGTGCCTCCCGGCGGGCTTTCCCAGGGCTTTCCGGAGGCACTCGCTCTTTCACTGCCCAGGTGCCAGCCCAACTGCCCCATCCTTAGGGGTTTTACCGAAGGAGGCGGTGTTCAGCACGCAGCCCCAGCGACAGAGCAAGATGGAGAGTGAACGCAGCAGTAGGAACAGCAAGGAAGCAAACCACGAGGAGCACGAGGCTGCCTGCAGCTCCCCGCCGGCCAAGACGGCACTCGAGCTGTCGCTGTCTTGCCGTGGGGCTCCCGCCTTGCCTGGGGCTCCCAGCAGCTGCAGCCTCTTGCTGGATGTGTCGGCTCCGAGGGCGGCAGCGCGGGGCCTCACAGAGCTTCCCAGCCGAGGAGTTATTGCTCGCGTATTATTCCCTACCCTTCACAGAGTTACTGCAGGAAAGAGAGGATTAACAGGTATGCAAATCACAGCAGCGAGAGGAAGGAAGATCTATGATAAAAAATTAATAAATGCCACTGTGGTACTGCCTTGCAAGCTCTCCAGTTCCTTTTTTTTTTTTTTTTTTTTCCAAGTAAAACCTAGTGTGTTTCTTAAAGGCAACCTCGTGTGTCTGCAGGATGGCTGCCGCCCCTATAGGGATGGGGAGCAAACTTCCTCCTCTGGCCCACGTGCCGGGCGCTTGCGTTGGCTGAAGCGTCAGTCGGCCGCAGGGTTTCCCGCCCGGCCACGCGCAGGCGGCCCGCGCGCCTGCACCCGCGCACACGCACCCCGGGGCGCCCGCCACCCCAGCTCCCTGCGCGGCCGCTGGGCGCTCCGCAAGGGCCGCAGCAGCGCCGCGCGCTGCAGGGGAGCGCAGCGAGGCCTCCCACCCACCCACCACCGCCTTGGGCACCATCCCGGTGCCTTGTACCACTCCCGCTGGCCTCGGGCACCATCATGGTACCTCCCGCCGCTCCCACTCGCCTCGGGCACCATCCCGGTGCCTTGTACCGCTCGTGCTCGCCTCAGGCACCATCCCGGTACCTCCTGCCACTCCTGCTCGCCTCCAGCTCCATCCCATTCCCTCCCAGTGCTGCTGCTCACCTCAGGCACCATTCCGGGGCCTCTTGTTGCTCCTGCTCACCTCAGGAACCGTCCCAATGCCTTGTACCGCTCCCGCTGGCCTCGGGCACCATCCTGGTGCTTCCCACCACTCCCACTTGCCTCAGGCACCATCCCGGTGCCTTGTACCGCTCATGCTCGCCACAGGCACCGTCCTAGTACCTCCTGCCACTCCTGCTCTCCTCCAGCTCCATCCCATTCCCTCCCAGTGCTGCTGCTTGCCTCAGGCACCATCCTGGGGCCTCCTGTTGCTCCTGCTCACCTCAGGAACCGTCCCAATGCCTTG
This sequence comes from Nothoprocta perdicaria, assembly GCF_003342845.1. Classification (NCBI taxonomy): domain Eukaryota; kingdom Metazoa; phylum Chordata; class Aves; order Tinamiformes; family Tinamidae; genus Nothoprocta; species Nothoprocta perdicaria. Next base: position 4,432,976 of record NW_020455743.1, read on the forward strand.
TACTGCTCCCGCTGGCCTCGGGCACCATCCTGGTGCTTCCCACCACTCCCACTTGCCTCAGGCACCATCCCGGTGCCTTGTACTGCTCCTGCTTGCCACAGGCACCGTCTCGGGGCCTCCCACCGCTCCTGCTCACCTTGGGCACCATCCCGGTGCCTCCCATTGCTCCCGCTCACCTCAGCACCATCTCGGGTCCTCCCATCACTCCTGCTCGCCTCGGGCACCGTTCCAGGGCCTCCAGGTGCTCCTGCCCGCCTCGGGCACTGTCCCGGTGCCGCATTGCCTTGCCCGGCTAGCTGTGAGGTAGACGGGAGGCAGCACCCTGCAACCCACATCACCTAAGCCAGGAGCCAGAGTCGTTGCGATCAGTCCCGTAGTGCCCAGTCTCAGTTTCTAAATAAATCTGCTCTAAATTACACTGATTTATGATTCAGGTGTTTTTATTTGATCAGTCAGCAATGCTGCAAAACCTGCAGGCGCTTCAGGCGTTTCTAATCTCCCCATCCTGTCAGACGGAGGCTTGTTTTTAACCCCTGAATCCTCCGGCCTCCCAGGCAAGGCTCCCAGCGCTGATCCCTGAAAAGAGCCAGCAATGTGGCCAAGACCCAACACAAACCTGTCTCCAGGCCTGTTACTGGGGCCTTCTGTTTTCCTGGCTCTTGCATATCACAGGCCCCAATGCGACAGGGGTGTAAATCACCCAGCATCTCCGGGGTCTCTAGCTGTCATGTGAGGGTCCCCAGGACTCACCTAAATCCAGGGCGAGGATTTTCAGGCTTTGTCTGTGACAGTACACAGCTCCGGGAATCTAAATTTTAACATTCACGGCAGGAAATCAGCTCTCAGCATCCCAAGGTTAGACAAACACCTGATAAAGAAATAAACCTGCCAAATAAATCTACCTCACCAAAAAGCGGCGGCCTGCGGAGGCCTCGGCCACGTGCTTCCCTCCCAGGAGCGCCTCGCGCCGCGCGTGGCGGCCGCGCTGAGCGCTGCCCTCCTCCGTGCCCGGCAGCCGGGCCCAGCGCCGGGAGCTGCACCCAGGGGCCACCCGAGCACCCTCGGGCTCAGCACTGACAGCAGCTCAGCCGGCGTTCAGCGCTCCAGCAAGGCGAGCAGGGGCTGAGCACAAAGCCGTGGTTTTGATCTGACCTGTAGACCTGCAGAAATAAACCCCACCTGCAGTGGGGCTTTCTGGAGCTTTCCAGCCCGCGATGCTCCTGCTGAGACTCTGGAAAGAACCAAAGCGCCGCTTTTCCATCGGGCTCGTGCACGAGTGGGTTGATTTCCTCCTGACAGCAACTGTTTAATAGTAAATAACCTTGAAGACAGACAGAGACATTGCTTGGCGTCCACAAAGCCCAGCACTGCTCCAAGCCACTGGTATCTCCACAACTAACACACCCTTCCTTCTTTTAAGGTTTCCCAACGTCAACAACTGCTGCTTGCTGCTACCCAGGGCATGGACGTGAAAACTAAAACAAGACATCTTTGATGCCTCCCTTGGGTGACCTGGCTAATCCAGCTCACGTCTCGGCCTTGGAACATGGTGGCAATCAAAGGCACGTGGCTCTTCGGGCACAGCAGCCATTTCAGCAGGGGCAGCCCCTTGGAGTGCGGGCGCTTTTGGTCACCCCTCTGTCGTGGGCGGCTGCTGGGCCTCCAGCCCCAGACGCACACAGCTCACGGGGGCAGCAGGGCACGTTTGCAGTGGGAACTGCCCCATGCAGCAGCAGCGCCAAGTCCCTGTGCTTCCAGAGGGGTATCCCAACAAAGGCCCCCATGCTGAGCGGCGCCGTGTGGCAAGGCAGCTCGAAGCGCCTCCTGCCCCTGAGCCAGAGAGGGAGAAGAATGAGTCCCTTGCCCTGGGCTCAGCTCCTAGGCCCCACTTTCCACTGTGTGGCCTGCTTGAAAGGGGGAAAGCCAGAGCAGAGAGAAGCTTAATTCCTCCTCACCTCAGAAATGGGATTTCTGTGTAGATGAGCAGCTCTTGAAGTTATCCAAAATTGGTATTTCCTCTAAGACATCAGGGGGCAGAGGTAGGCTTCTAGCTTCAAGCCACTCACATTATTACCCTTGATGCCCCCAGGTTCAGCAACACAACAGGGTTAACCGAGAGGCTGTGCCCAGGTCCACCAAGCGCTCACACATCTAACACCCATTATATTCCTGCAGTCTCGGATGAACTTCTCCTAAATAAGCACCCCCAGACCTCTTACCTTACACTTAACATGTGGCAAACAGAGCCCTGCTCTCGCCGTCCCCAGGGACAGGCTCTGCAATGGAAAGGTGGTGGTTTCGGAGCAGACAGGCCAGGTTGGTGTGGAGGCACCTTCTACGCATGCTGGCCCCGTGTTAAGTCTGCGTGCGGCATTTGCCAGGGGTTATTAGTGTTGATCAGCTGTTAAATAATCTGCCCTTTTCATTTCAGCAGGCCTGTCAGGACTTGCCTTCACGTAGGCTTTACTTAAACAAGAGTTTCCTGGCACATCAGAATAGGAGTTTCGTTAGGGAGCCTTTTCCTTGAAATTCTGACAGCTACAAACGCGAAGCGCCATCCCAGACATCACGTGCGCCTGCCACTGGTGTTGACTGACCCTGTGCATCCGTGGCACGTCAAAATGGCCCCCTCGGAGCAGCAGCAGCAGCCAGGCTGCAGACCCACTGACAAGAAACAGGCTGGATTGCCCCGTTCTGCCAGTGAAGGGCCTGACGATGAAGATAACAGATCCCACATCAGAAAATGGAATTATTCCATGTCAGAGAAGGGCCCGCAGAGGTTGGGATATACAGCCTCCGAAAAGCTGCCTCGCTTCCCTCCTTACCTCGGGGCCGTCCTTGAGGTTGAGCCGTGCCTTGCGCTCCAGGAGAGTTTCCTGCCGCGTCCCGGACCTTTTGTGGCAGGGCAGCAACGGGATCCCAGCGTCTCAGAAGGAAGGGCAGGCTGGTAACTCACACAGAAGCGGCAGGATGGGGCAAGAGACACACTGGTCTCCCGGCCAGGCAGCGGGGAAAAAGGGTAACGTGAGGACTGAGAGACACTCGGTGGCAGCCAGCTGGTTCCCACACGTGCTGTTGTGCTCGGTACCCTAGAAATCGTTAGAAAAGGCCAAAAGGAATAAAAACCATGAACATAGGAGGGAGGTGAGCTGGGGTTTGATATGCGCATGGGCCAGCCTGGAATAAGCCTGCAAGGGAGAAGAAAACCCACAGCGCTGCCGTGTGAGACGCAACCGTCGCCGTCACCATCAGGGCAGGAAATTGCAGGCTGCGGCGCCGCTGCTGCTCCCCATCCTCCGCCTCACATTTTGGATTCTGGAGGCTTTCCCGGGGCTCCGGCGGCACATGAGCCTCAGCAGCGGGATGGCGAGAACAGACTTCGCCCCGTGCCGGGAAGCGCCTCGGGATCCCGCCACGGAGCTGCCCTGCGGGGAGCAGCAGCCAGGCGGGACCGGCGGGCAGAGCTGCCGGGAGGGAAGGGAGAGCGGAGCGGGAGGGCCCTGCAGAGCTGCCATGGGAACTGGCCAGCCCCTCGTCCTGGGGATGAGCCCCGGACAAAATACAAACATCCAATTACGAGAAAWAAMCCTTTTTTTTTTTTTTTTTTTTCCGCATGACCAGTAAAACACCTAAAGAACATAAGCCAAAAAAAAAAAAAAAAAGGCAAATCCATGAGGCTGCCGCTTACCTCAGTGCCGCGGTGACTCAGCTGTGCCCTTGCGGGTGCTCTGCATTACCCGGCGACAAAGCAAGAAGTTAGGATTGATTAATTGATTCGCACATTAAACAGCTATTCCCGCTCAATTATTGACAAGTTTGTTAATGGATTACTGCTTAAACGGTTCTGATATTTTAAATTACCTGCTATTTTATAGCTGCATATTTACTGGGGGGGGGGGGAGAAGCGTCCTTGCATCTATTAACATATTAAAAGAAAAATAAAACAGCCAGGCTGATATAATGTACAATGTGGCATTACTCTGGGTGCTTCCTAAGCTAGGAAAATCTTATTTGTTTAATAATAAGTTGGTCATGAATATGCAAATCTGCATCAGCGCAGTACTTCACTTCTGTCACTATTAATGAGTTGCAAATTAATGTGACAACAAAAGGAAAATCTATTTAGTGGCAGAATTGTGGCTCATACCTGGCTCAAGAGAGCAACCATTTAGCGGCATCCCAGGCTGCTGGAGCAAAACGTTCCCCTGGTTGGGAGCAGCTCTGCTTCTGGGCCGGCAAACCAGAAACCCCCGCGACGCTGCCGGCAGCCCCGGCCCTGCGGGGAGCACTGGCAGCCCTGTCTTGGCGGTGGAGGGAAGAGGAGAGCAAACGTGACTGCGAGATGGTGGAGAAGGGAGGCTTATGTGTAATTTGGAACCTGCAACTTTGGTTATATTAAGGATCAGAAACAACGGGAGCGTTCCTAAAATAGTCATTAGCTAAGATTAAAAAGGAGCGTCGCTGGTAGTGATTCATCATACGCTTAGCTTCCAAGGAGAGGCCATCTCTTGGCTCTGCAACCAAGGTGAGCCCGCGCTAAAGGCTGAAATGCAGAACTAGCAAGACTGCTCTAGGAAAGAAGACCTGGGAACCTGGTTGTGCTGCCTGCAAAGACCTTCACCTATTTCAGGTCTGCTAAGACACTTTTCTCCACCTGACAATGCTCAAGGCTCACAGGGGAAGCCTGCTGGATTCAAGCCACATGCTTCTCCTGCCCTTCTCCTAGACAGATGCAACTGCAAATAAGCAAACTGAGAGAAAAAATAATAATTGTGGTGGCAGCATTGAACTTACACCTTGTGCTGGCGGTGCCAAGCCTTCCTCTGCCATCACCGGGACTGTTCTGGGTCCAGCTGACTGGAAGTGCAGATATGATGCCCTGCAAACTGTCAGGCCGCTGTTTCTCGGCCAGCGTGAAGCCGGCAGGGCTGCCTGTGCTTCCTCCCACGTGTCCCGTGGCGGTGATGCCGAGCGTTGGGCAGCAGTGCCGCAGTGCCAGGCAAGGGCGGCTGCCCCGTCATCGCTGCCCAATGGCACCGTGCTCGTATTAGCGCGGGAGCCGCGGCTCCCATCTGCAGTCACGTTGTTTAGTGCGGAAACGAAGGGAGGAGGCAGCTCCCAAGCCTTTGATTCCTGGGGCGAGCCTGGCCCCTGGGAGCAGTCTGAGGACAATTTCCTTGCTGCCTCTGTGATCCCTCAAGCTAGGAGCCGGTGCAGCCGCCAAAGGGCAGCTGGGCTCTCGCTTTAGGAACTTCACCTCCGCAGAGCCCAAAGTACAAGTACAAACAAGGACCAAATGCTCCGGCCCTTGCCGGCCACTCTGCCGGTATCCTTGGCACCAGCTCCCAGCTCGGCCACCGGAGCAAGCAGGGAAAGGTAGCAGCAAAGCAGAACACACACGGGCAGCGTGCAGAGGGAGAAATAACCCCCACGGGAACCTCCAGCGCTGCTCCTGCTCGGCAGGACCCAGCCCTGGCGGGCAAGGCAGAGGAGGCGTTCGGGATCTTGTGGGCCCCAGCAGTCCTGCTTGTGGCAGCCGAAACCTGCCCGCGCTGCCCTCGCGGTGACTTCTCCTCCTGCCGCCCAGGCAGCCCCGAGCGGGGTGTTTCCTGGTATTTCCCAGCCGGTAACAAGCAAACATGTAGCGATGGAAACTCCCTCGAGGGAGGCTCACCTGCCCGCGCCAGCCCGCGCTGGGCCTTTCCCAGCGGCACCAGTGGTTCCCCGGGACCTCCGTGGGCCTGTGAACCCCCCGCCAGCCACGTCCACGTAGTGAGCAGGAGGAATCCAAGGAAGCCCCTTGGCAGCAACACGGCACTCTTTTACCCGCGGAAGGCAGCGCGCGGGCGCTGCAGTTTTAGCACCTCCAGAGGCTGCATTTCTATTTCCTTATTTTTAATGAACCTGGAGCGATGCCAGCGGCGAAGCAAGTTATCTTTGGCCTACAGAGGATGCAGGCGGTTTCGAGGAGAAGAGCTTGAATCCAGAGGCCGAAACGCTGAGGTGGCCAAGTCCCCGGCTCCCCGCAGAGCAGGATGCAGCCAGAGCTGCCCTAGGCCCAGCACTGCCGGACCCAGCGCCTGGCCTCCTGCCAGGGGACGGCTGCCCTGCTCGCTCCTCCTGTCACCACGATAGCTCGGCGCTCCTCTCCCCGTGGGATCTATCTCCTGCGTCGGCTGACTGTACAACTACCTGAGTTGTGTCTCCTTCCCTCCGGGAAGGCCCAGAAGTGAGTCTCCCACAAGGAGCAGCGCGGTCCATGGCCCGGCTCCCTCTCCCAACCTTGCACGCTCCCTCGCACAGGCTAAGGCGCAAGGGAAAAGCAGCACATCCATCCCAAAGGAGAAAGCGGCCACGTTCCGTCGAGGGGCAGCGCTGCAGTCGCGTGTCCCCATTCACAGGGAGCCCTGGGGCGGGCGCTTCCCGGCCTTGCAGCGGCATCAGCTCCTTGCTGCGTTCCAGCGTCGCTGCTGGTGCCAGCGCGGAGAGACCCGGCTGCACTTGGGGTGTCCGTGGCGAGATAATGGGAAGCTGACGAAGCGGAGCCTTCCCAGGAGCACGCAGCCGTTTCGGGAGGAGCTGACCCCTAGCAGGGAGCTTTGTGGATCTTCTCTGCCTGCAGGGCATGCGGGGCACGAGGCCTCTGGCCCCTGCTCGCGAGGCAGCACCGAGCAGCGCACAGAGCGGTCACACACGCGTGTCCGCAACGCTTGCCTCCTGTGTTCTCCCTTACCTTGATTTCTCCAGGTCACCTCTCCTCTCCAGGAAAGCCAGCGCCCAGCACAGGAGAAAAAGGATCACCGGGGGTCCCAGTTACAGACCACCAGGAACTCCAGGAGGTGCTTGCAAGCTGGACCAGAGAGGGCATCACCTTTCAAAGGAGTCCGGAGGGAAGAAAACCTTGGTGCTCTGGCATCAGCTTCTGGCTCCCTGGGGCACCTTCAGGAATGAAGAGTCCTTCTCCCTCAGCTCCCATAAGGAGCCCATCTCATCCTTATGAAGGGACCGGCTCAAGCCTGGCAAGTCCAGGCTCTTAGGTTCAGAGTGACATTTTCTTCCGTGAGGAATTCTGCCTTTAGATATGCCCAAAATGTGCTTGTAGCCATAAAGGCTTTAGAGCAAAACTACTGCATTTACCCTCGTGCTATTTCCCCTCCTCCGCAGGCACCGCGAAAAAGAAAATCCAGTCAATTCTCCTTAAAAAGATGTCAAAAGAGGAAAAATAATTGAACCCCTTCACAATTCTTTAACTAAAAGGTAATGCAAAGAACGTATTGTGACTGCTGCTTTTAAACCTCTGTCCCGTAAAAGGCTCCCAGTGTTTTCTTGTAACCTTGAATTTGGAAGGGCAATGTAGATTCTACATCAGATTGCATAAAATGCTCTCCAGCACCTGTGCCAGCTCTCCTCTGCTTCAGGAAACGCGAGCAGAGCCTCCTTTTATAAACACGAGCAAGTCAGAGCTCCTCTCACAATCAGGCGCGGAATTAGTGGCAGTCACTCGAGCATCTTCATTTCTCAACAGTTTTATTGCCTTTAAGAAAATTTTTGTAAAATATAAATACAAAGGCAGGAGATTTACTTACAAAGTTAAAACACAGATCTCAAACATAAACACACAATTCAGAAAATTTAGTTTATGTACAGTTTCAAGCAACTTCAACATATGTTAGTTTTTCAATATTTTACAAGGTACAGAAAAAATAGTTCAAAGTCTTCTTTAAATAAAGAGCATAAAATGTTTAAACATATATAAACAATCCGGTTTGATGTGTGAAAACTAAATTTCACAGCTTTTAAATTAGGATATAAAAGTTCTTACAATTAGTTGATGCGTATGGATATGGTTTAATTTATATTACAAACTATTGAATTATATTCAATAGTGCTTACCTGGCCAAAGCAGGTAATTCTGTAAACAAAAAAACAAAAATAATATCACGAAGTGCCTTACCAAATTCTGTCTCCCAAACAAGCCACATGACTTTGATCACATCACCTATAAAAAGTATGTTCTGTGTAATCAGTGCTTTGTATGAAACAAAGTCAATGTGTGTGTTCCTTTAAAAAAAAAAAAAAAAAGGAAAAAAAAATGTGTTCCAAGTAATAACAAACTTATCCCAAAGCCTGTGTGCATTTAAAGAAACATTATATAACAATTTTGTAAAAACTGATTGAAGTTTAAAAAAAAATTCTTCCAAAATCCATCCAACTGGAATTCAGATTCTCTTATATAAAGGAAAGATATTTTCATATTTAATAGTGTCCTTTCTTTACAGAAACAATTGCATTTGAACACATATACATAAAGAAGTAGCTGTATATAGCACTGTACATTAAACGGCCTGATGGTTCACCAAAGGATGTCGAAGGGAGGCTCCTCGTGCGGATGCAGCCAGTGGAGCGAGGAGCCGAGGAGGGTCTTGAGCTCACTCGTGAACTCTACCAAGTCCAAGAGCTCTTTGCTGTCGGGGTTGAAAGCTTCGAGCTCCTCGGCACAAGCGAAGAGCTGGCTTAGCGAAGTCTGTTTGTAAAACTCGGCCTCCGTGATGGTGACGACCTCCAGATTGGGGAAGTTGCACCGGAAGATGCGCGACGACATTTTTAGCCGCTTCACCACGTCCGAGAGCAAAAGCCAGTTCCGCGGCCTGCCAAGGCAAAGGAGCAAGGGGCTCAAACAAGGGCGCCGAGGACGGGCTCCCACCTCCCCGCCCGGCGCCCGCATCCCGCTGCAGCCTGTGCCACAGCTCTGTGGGAAAGGCAGGACAAGGCGCTGCGGCTGGAGCAGCGCCAGCGGCCGGGCACACGGCTGAGGGGGCTCCACCCTCAGCTAAGGGGAGCAAGCCGAGGGATGCGCGGCCACTGCAGCTGGGAATGTCAGCATCCCTGCTTCCAGAAGTGCCCGTGTGAACGCGGGTTTAACGGGACACTTCAGTAACAGAGCCATTTTGTCAGCCGTAATGGCACGTCCAGTCATCAAAACAGAAAAGGGTATTCAATAAAATTAAGAACACCTTAGAAATGTTAGCTTCAAATTCACATACTAGAAGCTCCTGTTTTCTCTTATTATCAAGGTGTCTTTCTGGCTAAGGGAAGGAATTCTGATGTTCTGTGTTCAGAAACCATTCATTCCCCTCCAGAATAACCTCGCCCCACAGCAGCCCTTCTTATGCTGCTGGCATTTTGTAAGGCCCATACAATTGCTGGAAGTCACTATGAGCACAGCAGCTAGAACCCAAAACTTTCATTGTGTGTTTTACCCACGGAGGAGTCAGCTGCCTTCCCTTCCCCCTCTATCCAGGTTATATCTAAATGCCCAGCAGCTGGGAATTGACATCTAATTTACATTACCTAACTATAAATGCATTTCCCACAGATGCTAATAGCTGCCGATCCAAAGAGGCCATTTCGTCCGTTTTTACCCTCAAACTTTTATCTCGTCTTACCCCTGAGAGAGACACACTTGAATGTTGTAACACGGCAAGGGAGGCTCATCTGAAAATTCAAATTCAAACACGTCGCTAAAGCCGTCATCTTCTTCATCACTTGGGCCAGGAGGATTTGCCAAGACGTCAAATCCAGACTCATCTTTTGGATCTAAATAAAAGAATAAAGATACCGAGTCAGCATTTAAGAGATTGCTGCAGGTCTTGCTTTTTCTTCCAATAATGTGATCTGTAAACCAAATCAGCTTACTTCCTTTCTAGCTTCCCCTACCATGAAAACAAAGCAGCTCCCGCCCCCACGTGCTGCGCGGTGGGAAACGTCTCCGCGCACGCAGAAATGAAGGGTAACATTTGCTCACCGCACACAGAGCTGCCATAGAAATCCCAGTACAAACCAGGGTCGTCGCCGCTTCGACCCTGCAGGTCAGTTAAATACTCTGGAGAGGAGAAAAAACAACAAAAAAACACATGGATGAGAACAAAAAAGCGGCAAGCTTCGTGGGCTGCATGTCACAGGGAGCATCCCATCAAGGAAAACCCACCAGGTATTCCCGGTGCACGTGCTGCAAGGAAGCACACACGCATCCTTGCCTTGCAGGTATTCCAGGAATGTCCTTCTCCCATCACATAAAATAATCACCCATCACAAAACAACAGTCACCCACGGTCAAACACCCGACCTAAAGCTTCAGGAACTGAGAGCAGCGCTCGATTTTGTCAAAATGCCAGACAGGCCACACTTTCTAACCCTGCACGGTTCTTCTGGACACCAACCTCGGGGCAGAAGCAGCAGCCACAAAGCAAATGGCCGGGAAGGTTTTCCCACATGGATGCATTCAGAAGCTACAGGTATTTTCTCGAGCCTTAATCTGAGAGACTTGCTAGTGGAGTTAGATGCTGGGATTCAAGACACTGAGAAGTCCACGACACCTTTAATGGCATCCCAATGTATGTACGTGTTTTGCATACTGGACCATTTTAAACGGATATTTGGATGGGGATTTAAACTCAAAGACTACTACAAACATTTTTTGGACATAAAATTATTAGGGAGTTTTGCCTTTTTTTTTTTTTTTTTTTAAATCAATATGAATGAGGGGAAAAAAAAGCCATGAACGCATTAGAATATGGACCCGGGTGAAGACAAGAACATTTAATATCGTTTCACGGCAGCTCAGGTATAGAACAGATCTGAACTTGGGTTTTGTTTGGCCCACGGAGCAGTTCTCTCTTTGCAAGGGCCCAGGAAAAGCCCCTGAGCAGGCGAGGCGAGGCCAGCAGCAGCGCTGCCGGACACACACCTGTGAGGAAGGTCTCCATGAGCTCGCTGTGCGTCATCTTCACGATGCTCCTCCCCGAGTAGGTAGCGAGCGTGGGATCGGCGCCGTAGGACAGCAGCAGGCGCACGATTTCCAAATGGTCATTTTCTACCGCGTCGTGGATCGGCCTGGGGAACAACGACAACAACAAAGAAAAGATCACGGGGTTACTTTTCGGCACAACAATATTCTGCAGATGCGTACGAGATGTAACTTCTGACTTTGGATCGGGGTTATTTATAGCAGATCACACTATTAATAGAGCTGTCAAACCTCTCGTTGTCGCTCTGACTCACGCATCATTCCCTCCCTGCCTCCCCTCGCGTCTCCGCAGAGCCAGAGCTGCTCGGGGCAGGTACCCGGGCTACATGGATTCGCTGCTCTGCACGTTTCCAGGGCTGGCACGGCGACATCGCGGCACAACAGAAGGCAGCAGCTCGTGTGAAGCCTCAAAAATCAATTTTTGCTTCAAGTCACTGTTCCAAATCTCGGCCAATTTAACCTGCTGGCTCATTCCGCCAGCCTCTGGGCACACACATAAACCAGCTACCCAAAGCCTCTGGATTATGTACATGGAAGTAAGTTATGAAAATTTGATAGGAATTTCACTACCACACTACATCCCCTTAAACAGCACTCGCAAAGTTACTCGCGGCGCAATCCAACCTTTCCGCTCGGAGAATATCAGAACACACTGTTTTAAGTTTAATCCACGCAGAAGTCCATACGGATTTTGCGCTAGCAAAGCTCAGCAATACATAGATTATTCATTAGTACTCATGCCTGCAATTCCAGGGTTATAATTCCTTAGAACTAATTATAAATTTCATTAACTTTTGCCTTAAAATTGATTATACATAACTGGAAGTTGTCTGGGAGTAGAGCACGTTACGCTTCAGACTAATGAAGTCATGTCCAAAGCCCATCGTTTCCGTAGAAGGCACTGGGGGGACAGGGACTGACATCTCAAAGGGGGCCAAATTCAACAGCTGAGGGGTGGGTTTATGGCATTTCAACTCATTCCTACAGATCCTATTCCTTTCATCTGCCGTACATAAACACTGCTGCCTCCCAACAAGACTCTCAGGAGCCCGGAAAGTCATGCTGGAGCTTAAGAAAAATTTAGAAAAGACATAAAAATACGAAAAAGGAGAAAATAAGGGAAAGGAAAGCAGTAAAGAAGGCAAAGTGCAGGCAGCAGTAAAGAAGGCAAAGTGCAGGCATGCTCGGTGCACCCCTCGACTCAACACACTGCCCAGCCTAACAACACTCAGCTAACGGCTAGGGATGAAATTCCCTCCACACAGCAACCTGCCCCTCGCCGACACCGCTCTGTGAGCGCTGGCACCCCAGGCAGCTCGGGAGGGCACGAGAGGTAAAGCAAAGCAAAGCAGAGATCAGGCCCTCGCTGCTTCCCCCTTCTTGGCACTGCTTTGGCTCTCAGAGGAGGCTGGGTGACCCAACTTGAAGGGAAACGCGTCCCCGCTGCGCTCATTCCGAGCGGTTTCCGCAGGCTGCAAGGGAGGGCGATCAGGGCCGTCGTGAGCGGGGCGCTCCGTGAGGCAACAGCACGCGGGGACAACGTGCCCAGGGATCCCCTGTGGCCTCCCTCCCGCGCCCGCCCAGCGACACGGGGCGCAAAGCGCCAGGCCCTGGCCTTATTGAGGCCACCAACCCGACCCGCAGGGCCCAGGGATCCAAGGACCCTTGGCAGGGCCGCTTGGGCACCTCCTGGAAAACCGGTCTCAAACCTGAAGACCAGAGAAGCCCACGGGGACCGTCCGCAAAGGGCCACGACATCCCGTATTGATTCCCTCGGGCAATGCGCAGCGAGACGCAAAGTGTGTGGCGCGCTCCAGGGAGCTCCGCGCTCCAGGGCGCCCCGTCCCCGGGGCTGTGAGGGAGCAGGCGACGGCAGCGGGGCCCACGCGGCGGCTGCGGAGCATCGGGCACATCTCGGGGCCTGCAGCGCTCCGGGGTGCCGCGTTTACCCCAGGGGAGCGCAGGCGGGCGGCAGCGCTCGTGGCACCCAGCAGCTCCCACCGCAGCCTGGCGATGAGCGGGAGGTGAAGGGATCTCCAGGGATGCTCCCCCACACACACACGCTCTCATTTCACTGGTGTCTTCAACTTTGAATCATCTTCCATTTTATTTTAGAACGAGGATTTTCTGGTTTCGCTTTCTTAGAGGGGAGGACTGCGGGTTTATTGGTTTGTGGGTTGTTTGTTTTTTTCTCCCTCTCTCTAACTTACCTAAATAGCTTTTGAAGCAGTAATGAATTCAAGGCGATCCCTTAATTTATCAAAGGCAGCATGTGCATCCGCACCCAGCGTTTAAAGGCATGTGGCAGCACCCGGACAACTTCCTAGAGCAAGGGCAGGCGGGCCAAGGAAGGAAAGGGGCAGTGGAAACAACCCCATCGTGGGGCCTACTGCCACCAGCACGGGAAGCAGGTCAAAAGGAAGGAATGGGAACACGGAAACAGGAAGGAAAGGCGCGCGGAAGGAAGAGTGGTAAATAGAAGGAAGCGAAGGAAGGAAAGAAAACCGGGAGGAGGAAAATAAAGAGGAAGGCCGCCCCTCCCTCTGCAGATAACACAAACGGGACGGGGAGAAAGGGAATAAAGGAACACAGAGAGACTCCTTTGCACCGTTTCAGGGGCCAGCAGGACCACTGCGGAGCACAGCCAGGCGCCAGCTTATCCTGCTCCTCACGGATAAAAAATACAACAATAACGTTGGTAAGGATGGGCGAGCTCCCGGGCTGCCAGGGAAAGGCTAAAACAGAGGAGCGTGTGGAGAGCGCCTGGAAGCGGAGGCGGGAGCTGGGCAGCAGGCAGGAGAGGCGGCGGTTGCCGGGCACGTGGAGCAGCTCCGCAGCAGGGCCCGCGGAGCAGCTGCGGCTCGCAGAGCAAGGCAGCACGGCCGCACGCGCCCGGGCCTCCCAATCCCATCCCTCCCTCCTGCCCCGATTCCCCTTCGCCCGGGTTCGCGCAGGGAGAAGCGGCGTTCACCTCTTAAGCACGCTCTGCTCTTATTTATAGGTAAGGCGATTAGGAGCCCTCAGCGCGCGCAGCACCTTAAAACACAAGCATAAATAAAAGCCTGCTTGGCTGGGGGATTTCTGGATTGCAACCTTCTTATCCAGAGCCCGAGAGGCTACCTTCCCATAGAAGCTAGAGCAGCCACGCAGGTACCTAAGAGACACCCCCAAGACGGAGGGTTGGGGGGACATCTGGGTGCTTTAAGCCTGGCAGATCCCAGCTTTAGGAGGCTGGGATCAAACTGATTTTACCCCAGGCCAGGCCCACACATGCTGTTACAGGGCAGGTCTTCAAGGGTCTATACAGACTGCCTGGAGGGCGCTCAGAAAAAACAACTGGTTATTTTTCTCCAGGAGCTTGAGGACTTAAATCACAGCCCAAAACGTCTTTGGCTGGGGAGGTGGCAGAGAGGACTATAAGACACATTTGGTGCAGCTAAAAATAAGCAGAGAGGGGCGCAAGGCATTTTATTAATTACATTAAAGCCCTGGCTATCCTTCCAAGTGGTTATTCATTTCTAAGAGGCACGTTCCCCCACTCAGCCTCTCAGGGCCTACAAGCCAAGTTTCTTCTTGAAACCAGCTCCATCTGTGAGCCGGAACCGAAGGTGGACTCTGAACCCCTAGGTGCTTAGAACCGCTCAGAAACCTTCTGGGGTTATTCTTTCCACACAGAAGGTGTCCTGGCAAGCAAGACAAAAATAATTTAGCATTCTTTTTATGGCAATTCACTGCTGTTAGGCGGCTCACGTATTTAAAGTTCCAGAAAGTAAAATGCAAGGCAGGTTGATAGTTATGGCTTCTCCCTCTCCTCCTTTTTGTTCCTTTTGAATGGATGGGCGATGGGGAAGGAATCTGACAACGCAGCCAGAGTTTCAATGTTTCTCCAGAAACATTTCCTTTCTGCAGCGATGGGCTGGTAAGGACCGACCATCACCAGCTCCTAATGGACCATCTTCACCCGGCCCCTTGGGACTTTTGTTTTCCTGACTCCTCCCTTCCCAAGTTGATAAGTAAAGAGTTTAAAAACAAAAGGGGCAGACTCTTAGTTATGCTAATTTTACCTCCCTGGCTATTTGGATGGTGATGGCGAATGTGATAAACCATTAAAGATAACAAGCTGCAGGAGCTGCACAGAATACAAAGTGACCTGCCCCCAAAACAAATAGATTGAATACGGTTCTGCATTTACCGAGGAAAAGGTATCCCAAGGTCAGTCCAGCACCGAGATGGTCAGAAAGGTATTTAAAAATCAGATAAAGGCCTTTCTTTCTTTTTCCTTAATTAGGTTATATGCAAGAAGCTTAAAAAAGAAGCGGAGCAGCATCGCCTGTATCTACAAAGCAAAAAACCTCAGTATCTTTTATGCCAGTATAGCAACTAAAGCACCCTTAGTGTTGGGTGAAAGAAAAACAAAAAGCCAACATCAGCATGAGAAAAATAATAATAATCAAGCAGCAAAAAAAAAAAGGGGGGGGGGGGGGAAGAGAAACAAAACCACAACCAAACATCCGAGCAGATGCAGCTAACAATGAAGCAAATCAACATTTCCATGGGATACAGAGGGAACTCGCACCACCCCAACACAGCAAAGGCCTGAAGTGCCCTTAAAAGCAAGGCTGCCACGGAGGCAAAGGCAAAGGCTGCTCTTTGGCACCGTGCGGAGGAGCTGGCGCCTCCACAAGCTCCTGCCCGCGCGCCGCTTCAGGCGGGAGTTCCACAAACTCAACAGAAAACACCCCCGAGAGCCTTCATGAACTCGCAGGAAAAGCCCCTTAGGTTAAACTCGGGTGGCAACACAAAGGTGCCGCCCGCCAGGAGGGACATCATGCAGCCCCACACCTTCCTGCCCGAGGAGCCGCACTGCGGAGGCCACGGAGCAGGGCACAGCGTGGGGGCAGTTCTGGGGGTCTCCTCCCGGGGCAGGAGGAAGATGAGGCAGCAGCCGGGACAGGGGGAGGGACGAGGCGCTTCCTTCAGGCGCCGCGGTGCTGCAGGAAGCCAAGGCGCCCCGTTGGCCGCGGTGCCCGGCCCCGCCTCGCCGCCGCCGCTCACCTGGTGCCGTCCTGGGCGCTGCAGTTGACGTCGGCGCCGTACTCGAGGAGGTGCCGCACGATGCTGAGCCAGCCCCGGGCGCACGCCTCGTGCAGGGCGCAGTAGCCGGCGTTGTCGCGGTGGTTCACGTCGCACACCTTGCTCTCCAGGCAGTAGAGCACCACTTCCTGCAGGCGGGAGGGGAGCAGAGACACGGGCACGGCGTGAGCCCCACGGCACGGCGTGAGCCCCACGGCACGGCCCGCGCGGCGAGCGGGAGCTATCCCGCCTCCAGCGGGGCCTCCCAAAGGGAAAGCGGAAGCTGTGCGTGGCTCAGCGGCCGAGGCCACAGTTTCTCAGGAGCACGAGTTTCTCTCTCCGCTCTGCCCGTGGCTCATAAACAGATTATCCCCACGTTAGTGTTTTCCCCGTGTTAATCATCGGAGCAGGAGAGAGGGAATGTGCACATTTCACAAGAAAAAACATTCACCCCCTTCCCCAAAAAGCCCCACAGCATGTGCTTCTCAAAACTTCCATACTGAAACCTAGTTAAAAGAGCCCACTCTTACATGTGCCTTTTCTTTTTTTTTTTTTCTTTTTATTTTGTTTCTTTTAAGCACAAAACACTGCAAGCACAACAGTAGCACAGCCAACGTCAGATTAATTACAAAACAAAAAAATCGTAACCCAAAACAGACCGCATTTAAGGCGCACAAAGGACGGTTTGCCATGGGAAAACAAACCAAAAAAAAAAAAAAGAATGGAAAAAAAAGCCTCGCTCCTGGTGAAGCCGAGGGAAATCCCATCTGCAACCACACTTTCCCGCTTTCCTGCAACGCAGGACTAACGCCAGGCACCAGCTTCCAACGCGCCCCGGGTGGCCGCGGGAAGCGGCGTGAATTTCGCACAATTCATCTTGCAGTCACACGCGCCACGGATGGATGAGGGCCCGGGCCCGGCCCGGCGGCCGCGCCGCCCCGGAGCGGCGACGGCTCCATCGCTCGGGCGAAAAGGGGGGCCGCTGCTGCAAGCCCCGCTCAGCTTGTGCCAGGGGCAAATAAATAATAATAATAATAATAAAAATAAAAATACACACACATGAAAGGCATTTTAGACGCTGTGCTGGAGGGACAAAACAGCGCGAGCGTCAGCTGCAAGCCATTAACTCGCGTTCGCTCCCCTCGGAGGCCGAGCAGCCTGCCCGCGAAGCGCTGCGCGCGTGGGGGAGCCCGCCTGCCTTGCTTGTTTTCCCCTACTTTATTCCTTTTTTTTGTCAAAACAAAAGACCAAAATAAGCCTCCGTCTGCGACACGTTCGCTATCTGTGGTCCGAATGTCCCCCCGGACAATCTCTCCGTACTCCGGGCTCCCGCTCCACCTGGCCAGGAGGATGTGTCCGGGATAGCGCAAGGAGGCTGCTCACCGAGGGGCCCGCGGGCGCTGGGCCCCATCGCGGCAGCGTCGCGCTCGCCGAGGGCCCCATCGTGGTGGATGCATGTGGGGCGCCGACAGCAGCCCCACGGCGCAGCGACCCTGCACTCCCCGCGTCCCCTTGGCCCCCGCAAGGCCCGAAACCGGTCACACTCGGCTCTATTTCAAATGCGTATTTAAAATAGATTCTGAAACTCAAAACAAAACAAAAAGGAACTTTCCTTCCCTTTTTATAACAGGGCAGCCTCCTCGCAGGGCACCATACCTACTACGCTTGGACACTAAAGCCCATTCCGCTGGGCGATTCCACGTTAAGAGGCCGTAAGAAGAATGCCATTAACCACAAAATGTAACCATAAAGACCATAAAAGTCTACATTGTTAATTAATTAAATGCCTCATTAACTTTTTTTTTCTTTTAAACATGATTTATTCAATTTACCAAAAAAAAAAAAAAATCAGCCGCCGCGGCTGGGCCGAGGAGCGCGGGGCTGCCATGACCCCCCCGCTCAGCTTTCGCACGCGCTTCCCCCCGGCGACAGGGCCGTGACGGGGCCGCTCGTGGCCCCTTGGGGGCCCTGCTTAACCACCAGCCACGCGGAAGCCGCTCCGAGCGCATCCGCAGGGCCCGGCTCGCTCCGGGGCCGCGTCGGCCACCTCGCCCCTGCTGGGCACCAGCCGTGCGGGTTCTGCGCCCCGTCCCGGCCCACGCGAGCCTCCGACCTCGCTGCCTTTGCCACAGGACTTCATCCCCAATCCCCGGAGAGCAGAGAGTATCCGAGCCTGGCCCTGGACCTGAAAGGCAGCGAGCAGCACAACGCCCGGCAGTGTTTCCTCCCGCATGCAATTCCTTACGCAAGCCTCCGGTGATTTTTTCTTGAAAAAGACTTGGTACTCCCTATAATTCTCCCTCCTTTTTCTCCCTCCACAAAAAGTAAATTACAGTTTTAAGACTACTATTATCTCAAGTCACTTGTTTCCAATGGAGAACGCGTTAACGGCTCCAGGAGCGAGCACGCGCTGCGACGGGCTGCTCGCACCCTGCTCGGGCGCGACCTGGCACGGGGGCCGAGCCAAGGCACCGCGGCGCTTCCCGAGGGCTCCGGCGGCACTTTGCTCGCTCCGTACAGATTTCCGGAGCGGAGGAAGGCTCGCCGTGCTGTCTCCGTGCAGCCCTGCTAGCCGTGCCATTTATCAGGCTAGACGCTGGCTGCGCTTGTTCTTGGATGCCTCACACGCGGAATCATCCCGCCACCCCCCTGCCGGGACAACTCCATGCCCACCGTGCAATGAGGCGAGGGGCCGCGGTGCCGAGCTGGCAGCCCTCGGGCTCCCCGGGGGGCTGGGAGCAGCGTGTGCCACTCCTGGGAAGCGGCTCGCGGAAAAGGCTGGGAATTACTCCACGCTCCTTTCGCAAGCTGGGCTGTCGGCCGCCTCTGCGAGCCCGAGGATCCACAGCTCATGCTCCAGCCACTTAGCTTCACCCTACCTTTCCTTTTCTTCTCCCCTCCTTTTTTTTTTCCCCCTTTTCTTTTTTTTTTCTTCCCTAATGAGGATTTTATATCCAAGAAGAAATAACTTCTTGAATATTCTCTTTTCTCCAGCCCTGCTCCTGTCTTTCCAGAGATCCTCAGAACCCAGCCTTCCGCTAATTGCAGCTGGCTGCTTGCAGGGGAAGGGAGGGCAGGAGGGGAGGGAAAAAGAAGAAAAAAATGGGAAAAAGAGGAGGGAAAAAAAAAAAAAAACCCCACAGGCACACACGCTGCGCTGCAGTTTCCCCGGCTGACCAAACTATCAAAGTTGACCACAGGCCAAGTGAAACTCTGACAGGGCGGCGTGACCACCCACCGCTCCAGCCCTTGAAAGCGGCTGCCGCTGCCAAAGCGCGACCGCAGCCGGCGCGCGCCAGCCCCTTCCCGCCGCCCGCTCCTCCCAGCCCCGCGCGCGGGCGCCGCACAGCCCGTGCCCGCCCGCTCCGCTCGGCCCGGTGACCGGGGCCGGCATGCCGAGTGTTTAAGTGCGTGACAAGCGCCCTTGGGGAGTCCGAGGCAGCTGCTCACGGAGCGCGCTCGCCACCAAAGGCTGGGGCCCTTCTCCGAGTCGTGGCGAGAGCACCAGGCCGCCCGGAGGCACCAGGGCCTTCGCCCCGGGCAGCCCCGATGCCCTGGGCTTTCCGCGGCCGGGCGCCAGCAGAGCGATCCGAGGGTCGGCAGCTGGAGCGCGACCCCAGCCCATGACCCAGTCCCCAAGTGCCGTCCCTGGCCTCGGCGGGCACCGCGGGTCCCCCCCACGCGGGCTGCAGCCGCCACGCGGGCAGAGAATTCACGCCGGCAGCCTGGAGCGCACGTACGTGCTCGTTTTAGATCCATGGGAAATTTTAGATCCGTAGGAAATTAAATCATGTAAATTATGACGATTGCCATGGCAACGTTGTAACAACGGCTTCTCCTCCGCCTCCCTAGAGCAGATAGTGCCCCGAGTTTAGCGCGCGGCTTTGTCTAGGGTAAACAAAACCTTTCCAGACAAATCCTGCCTTCCAGCGCTGCAGAAGGCTTCCCTGCAAGCCGAGCCCTCCGTACACAAAGGGTATCCCAAGGTTTCCGCGGGTCCTCGAGGTCAGACAGGCCAACTCAGCCGACCTCGCTCCGAGGTCACGCTGCCCCTCTCCCAACCGAGGCCAACTCTGCCGCTGGCACAGAAGTCAGGGACTGCTGGCCGGCAAACCGGGAACGGCCCCAAGCAACGACACGCTCCTCTGTGAAACCTGACGCTAGGCAGCGATGCTCCTACTTGGAAGCCTGCATTCCCCCAAATAAAAGGATGCCACAAGCCAGCAGAGCTGGTGGATTCATCAGTTACTGATTTTCGTAGCAACAGGAGGCCTGTTTCATTAGACAACATTGTTCCAGCTATGCCGGGAAGCTCCAGACTTGGAGTGTAAAACGTTCAGAGTGCTCCTATGATGCACCTGGTCCTGCAAGAGGGCACACGGAGCTTTGCAGTCTGTGTCACAGCAAGGAAAAGACAAAAAAAAACCCAAACAAATTCTTCAAAACTACACGCTCTTCACAAGTAACAAAAGCAAAAATCATATGGCTCATTAAAGATCACCACACAGACAAAAAAAAAAAAAAAAAATCTGCTTGCAGATGGTTTGTGTTTAAACAGAAGCGAGGGCTGCTTGCAAAGCTTCACACTTTGCTCGTTCCGCGAGGATGCCGCATGCCCCACAGTGCCCCGGCTGCCCCGCAGGGCAGGGACACATTCCCACAGCGACCTGCCAGGAGAGCTGCAGGAGACGCAGTGGCAGAGGGTGAACACGCGGAAACCCAACAGCCAACCTCCAAAGCCTCTGACTCTCAAAATTCCAATGCGGAAAACTAGGAAAAAAGATTTGAATTTTACATTGGGGGGAAAGATAAAAGGGAAGCGCGAGTTCGCAGGCAGCATGGGCTCCCTCAGTGGCCCTGCCGCTGCCTCCCAGCCCGTTCCCTGCACCCTGCCGCCCGCTAGGGCCAGAAGGGCTTCCCAGGGCGCTTCCAAAGCGCCCTGCCGAGCAGAGACCCCGAGGCGACGGCGCGTCCCGCCGGCGCGCGGCCCTCACCTCGTATCCCAGGCGGGCGGCGCGCTGCAGCAGCGTCTCGCCGGCGTTCTTGTTGACGATGAGGCGCCGCGCCTCGGGCGGCATGGGGCGGCTCGGCGCGCTCTCGGCGCCCAACGCCGGCGGCGGCAGCGGCGGCAGCAGCGGCGCGCAGGGCGCCGGCGGGGCCGCCTGCGCCAGCCGCTCGCCCGCCCTCGCCTCGCACGCCTTCTGCTCGCCCGCCGCCACGTCGCACTCCGAGGGCTCCGCTCGCTTCCGCGCCCTCCTCGGCACCAACACCTGCTGGAAAAGCAATTTTTTATTCTTCCCTCCTCGCCTCTGCGGTACCGTGTATCACAATTCCTGCAGCCAATAACTACTTTTTTTTCTGCTCATTTTCTTAAGGAACACCAATTATTGCTCTTAAGCACGAGATTCCTCACAGGCCGCAAGAGCGGCTCACGCTCGGGGTTAGGAGGAGCAAAGGAGAGCGGTGCCAAGCACGCGCACACACACACACACACACACACACACACACACAGACACACACAGGAGCATTCACAAGACAGCACCGCTGCCCCGCGCGAGAGCGCGTTACTTCTACGCGGGCTGGCTCTGCGTTGGGCCGTGCTAGCAGACAATTAAGCCTAAATAAAGATACCTTATCTTCAGCATTTTCGATATCTGTGGTGTCATCCCCTGTCAGAGATGACCTCCTCCTCCTCTCCTGCAGCGCCAAGTGTTTTGTTTTACACTGACGTTTCCCTGATGGCTTCTCGCACTCAGCGTATTTCTGCAGAGATGCAGGTTGGAAATCCTCCTCTTCATCTGTGTACAGCCCATCTGTCTTCCGGCTTTCTTTAATTTTCTGCTGTTTGGCAGCCAACCTCGAGGCTGGAGTACAGCTTGGCTGAGCCTGCCTTTTGCTGTTTGCATTGGTGGATGAAAGGCTCTTCATGTGCGGAGACACTGGGAATACAGGCAAGCCTAAATAGGAAGGAAAGGCATTACACGTTGCATGGTGTGTTAAAAGGAAAACATATTGCTAGCACTTAACACAAGCTCCTCGCCTGCTTAAGAGACCTACCAATTACACTTTCAACTCATTAATATTTTAAGTGTTCCCGCATTCAAATCGTAAAGAGCATCTTGCAAGTTAAAGGAAGTTAATAGTGGTAACAGGCCTGACAAAAATAACCCCCCCACACCTCTAAGAGCGGCGCCCGGTTATTGCAAGGGCCGCGCGGTGCCTCCCTGCGAAGCCGCAGGGCCCTCTCCTCGCCTCGGGAAAACGCACCTCCTTACCTGGAACTGCCTGAGCTGAGCGGGAACCAACTTCTCCCTCATCCTGGGCCCTACTGGGCTTTGCTGCCTTTCCCAGGTTCAAGGCTGGGGCGGATACGGGAAGGGGGGAAAAGAGGAAGAAAGAGCAGCATGGAAGAGGGCGTCACGGGACAGCGCTGAGCGCTTAAGATATCCATGAGGGAGCAAGCACCTCTCTGCAGCACTTCGCTTAAGGAAGAAAACAACGGCTCCTCGAGGAGCCTTTGCTGAAGGAGCCCTGTGCAAGCTCCCTAGCAAAAGCTTGAGGTATTTCGCAGCAAAAGCCACGTTTCCCCTGAGCGGATGCGCCGCGGGACTGCAGGGCAGCGGAAAGCCCGTGCCGGGAAGCGCCGGGAAGCGCCCGCGCGACGGGGATGTCGCCGTAGGTGCCTCCTGTGCGAGCGGAGTCTCTCCACCCAGCCACACGCAAGCAGCGCCATTATTCATTTCTTCTTTTGTTTCTTTATCTATTTGGGTTTTTTTTTCCAGAGTGCAAGCAGGTTGGCAACAAGGTAAGAACAAGGAAAGTTGACTTTTCTACAGCGTGAATTTCCCCAGGCAGAGATTGAGGTGGCCTCAGAGCTAACTCCTCTGGAGAAAATAAGCGAATTAAAGGTTGCTGGAAAGGAAGGGGCACCCGGGCGGCCAGCTCCGTGCCCCGGAGGGAAGGGGCAGCCAGACACAGGGCTCTGGGGACAGGGCCCCTTCGTTCTGCGGCA
This sequence comes from Nothoprocta perdicaria, assembly GCF_003342845.1. Taxonomy (NCBI): domain Eukaryota; kingdom Metazoa; phylum Chordata; class Aves; order Tinamiformes; family Tinamidae; genus Nothoprocta; species Nothoprocta perdicaria. The sequence continues at coordinate 4,455,868 of NW_020455743.1, forward strand.
CCTCTGAAGCGGTGCCACATCCAGAACCGGCGAGGCGGCAGCAGCAAACACAGCACAGGGCTGTGCAGCCAGACGCCTTGATGCACGAAACTCCATCCAAAGCGGGCTGGCAAAAAGTGAAAACTAAACTAAAAATCTGGCAACGCCTTAGGGAGCAGCTTCCCACCTGTGTTTCCTTCCAAAGAGGCCCGAGATGCCGGCCCGCAGAAGGCTTCCTAGATAAGGGATGAAAACAGGAGCCCCTCAGGTTCTTCCAGAACCACCTTCTAGAAAGAGACGCGTAACCCGGCTTGCCAACCAGATGTCGGCAGATTTATGGGACATATGATGTGCAGACTGTGGGGCCAGAATCCAGCCCTTTTGGTTTCCAGGCACTGCAATCAGGAAGAAAAGCCTTCCCGTTGCAGCCTGAACGTCCCGATGCGAGGGTGGCTTTCCAGCTCTGCAAACAGCACGGAATAAGAAGAGTGTTTCTAATTCTCCTGTTTCCAACTAACCTAATTGGAGCAGCACATAAAAAGCCCGATTCCAATACAGAAGTATCGTCATTATCTCCTTAATCGCTTACGAGAACAAACTTGTGAAGCTGGAAAGCAGCAGCAACGAAGTCTGGTGAGCGCGAAGGCAGAGAGGGAAAAAGCGCGGAGAGGAGGAAAAGAAGAACAGAGAGCCAGTAGGTCTGGAGATGGGCAAAAATACAGGGAGATGGGGAGGAGGGGGAAAAAAATACCGCAGGAAGAGAAGGGGATCTCAGCAAGCTGCGGGCTTTCCCCTTCAGGGGGAGGATGAGAGGATAGAGAACTTTGGTGGCTGCAGGAAAGGTGGATCCCGCCGCAAGCCCCACGCGCGCTCGGAGCCTCGGCCGCAGGGGGAAAGCAGCCGGAGGGCAGCGGCCGTGACCCCCGGCAGCCCCTGCGTGGGGCTCTCCTGCACGGCCCTGCGCCGGGGCGGCTGTGCACGGATCCCGGGATGCCGCAGCCGCGGCCCTGCTGCTGCACAGGCGCCGCTCCGCACTGCTCCGCGCCACCGGGAGCCGGGATTCGCACCGCGGGAGAGAGCTCGCGGATCGGCGGCGCTGCCGCGATGGGCCACGTCGCCCGCGCTGCGGCGGCGCCCTCGGGCAAGGCAAACGCCTCCCGCGCCAGCCCCCGCGCACGGCCAGCGGCCACCGGGAACGGGGGACACGGGCGACCGCTCAGCGGCAGCTCCGCTTGGGAGCGATGACTGCTCCTGCTACAGGACGCCACGGATCCCTTCCGAGAAACCGCACGCTTTAAGGGAACAAATGAGGGCTATGCCTGGGCAAGGATGGCTAAGCAGTCTCCTTCCCTGTGCAAAAGTCACACGGAGAGTGCTGTTACACACTGCAGAAAATCTCCTCGTCCCAGCGAGCTACGGAAAGGAGGATGCGGAGGTCTGCGCTCCGCAGGGCTGCGAGCGCGTTGGCAAAGGGAGCTGCGCACGAGCGATGGCGGGGCACAGCGGAGCCAGGTTTATGGCTTTGCAGTGGCTCCCAAACCACAAGGTCTGTCATAGCCACGGGGCGACCGCATCCACATGCCCTTGGGAGCAGCGGGGAACGGGGGCCACCTTCCTCGCTGTGCCGAGGCGCTGCGCTAGGGCATCACAGAACCATTCAGGTTGGAAGGGACCTCTAGGGATGCGTGAATCCAAAGCCTGTCGCCGTGTCGGGCCAGCCCCCTGCCTTGAACCTCTAACAAGGCAGCTCCTTCTGAAAGCACCAAAGGGTGACGAGTGGGAATGCCAGAGCAGACCCCGCGCTCACCAAGCAGGGCAGGGAGAGCCCAAGTCCCTTTTCAAGTCAGGTTTCATCTTCTGCTCTGCAAGTCCTTTTGGAGAAGCTTCCCCATCAATAGGCATCCAAGTTTGTGCCCTCAAATAATTCCACCGAGGGGAAAGCTGGGAAAGACAAGTGATGGAGGAGGCTGCGCTCGACAGGTGAGCACGGCAGGGGGACCGGAGCGTTCCCTGTGCACAGGAAGGAATGGGACAGGGTGCCTCAAAGCACTTCACCGGGATGAGGAGCGGGCAGGAGCGGAGAGAGGAGGAAGGGGAGCGCGCGGGGAAGGAGGCCGGGCAGCAACAAGAGTCGCCCTCAGTAGGGAGCTTGGCACACCGCAGGCCGGCCACACGGCAGCGACACCGAGGGGGCCACGGGGCCTTCGGGAAAGGCCGGCAAAGGCAGCAGTCCCCGGGATGATGGAGCCGTTGGATTCCGCAGGAACAAAGCCCCTAGCAGCACCTACACTGCTCTACAGCAGGCCGTGCCCGAGGTCTGCAGCGCCCGTGTGCGCTAGCGCCCTGCTCGCTGCCCTCCTTGCTCAGAAACATCCCTGCACCCAGCGCCCTCCCCTCGCCCCCGAGCTCTGCTAGAGACCAACCTCCCCCCACGCAGCCAGGACAGAGTTATTGCAAGTCAAAACACACACACAGACACACACGGTTACACACACACATACACAAACACGTTTGCTTTTCCGCCAAGTATCAGCTACGGTGCATCCCTTAAGAGTGGAGCTCTCAGTCCTTACACAGATGGACATCTCCAGAGATATATTAAGCAATTAAAAAGAAAAAAAGCTCTCGACAAGCCCTTAACATCGGTGGCAGCATGCGTCACTGTAAATGCTCAAGCCAACTGGCTTCCCTAGTAGTCTCTGCATACCTTGTTCATTGTCACTTGTTTTGAGGGACTCTTCAGACCAACTTCTATTGCTTTTGGCCTCTGACCTTTTCTTGGTGGGCCTTTCTTCTGTGAAGTCTTTGACCTTTGCAGTGGTCTCTGGCTGAACAGCCTCAGCTAAATCTTTCCTGCTTTGCCGGCCCAACTTGCCGGACGGGGATCTCTCTGGTGACACCTGCTGCTCCCATAGTTCCCTAAGGTGCTGCAGGTGACGCTGCTTTTTGGGATGGAGCCCTGTTAATTCAATGCACACCTTCAGGTTGGTCACCTCATTACAATTGGGCTCTTCTAAGTGGTTAGAGGAATTGTTTGTCATTTCCCTCTCAGGCCAGTCATCTAATGGAAAAATAACTAAAAATTAATCAAAAAGCCCCCTCAACTTAAAACAAAAGCTACATTTCACTTTCGGGGCATATAGTCTCAGCTTTAGCACCACACTATGCATTTTAAAGGTTCGCTCATTACGGGTTACATGCACTACAGGAACTTGCACTGCTGTGGCTACAGCGTCCAATGACTCCTGCTTTCCCCTTACATACCGACGTATTTATTTTCCGAGAGAGAGTTATACATATATATATATACATACATGTATATACATATATATAATTTTAAGTGAAATGACAGTGCTCACATTAGTAACTATCAAGTGCATAAATGGAAACACATTAAGCCAAAGGGACGTTCCTTTCACAAGACATTCCTCGAGAGAGATCAAAGGCAAAACGCTCCTTTACCTTTGCAGAGCTTCTTCTTTTTGGCCTTTGATAAAACTTCATCCTGCAGCTCATCCATAAAGCTGTCGTGTTGGCTGCCATCGTTTTGTACTCTCTCACCAGAGTGTTTACGCTTCCTGTCCAGACGTGGACATGGATGTTGGCCAATATCTTCTGCCGGCTGCTCTTCCGCTTTCTCATATATAGAATGTCTCTCTAAATAACATTTCTCATGTGAGAGAGCTTTTTCCTCGGGAACTTCAAGAAAGTGACCTTGGTTGCTTTCTCTGCTAATAAAGTTACCTGAAAATAAAAGACGAGGCATAAGAAGCACATTAGTTACGTACTGATCCCTCACAAATGCACATAGTGTCTTATTGGTTTTTTTTTTAGATCACTATAAGTTCACCATTCATAACGCATGCATCTACAGAAATATCAACATACGCTTCTTAAAACATGAAGAGAAAGCGTCAGACATGGAAAGCACGGACCCTTTTCAGAGAGCGACCTCGCTGCCCCAAAGCCTTGGCGGGCAGTAACCCAAGCTTCACTTTGCAAGGGCCTTTCTCAGCGAACGCTTTCCGACGATAATAAAGAGAGGCCTTTCGCTAATCCAGAGCCTTTCTCTGCTCCTTGCAGCCAAGGCGGACAAGTAAAGGCACTTGTCCCTCTTTCTGCAGACACAGAAGGGAAACCGGCGCATCCGCACGGAATATCACCAAGACCAGCTCTAACGTTTCAGACACTGCTCAGGGTTGGAGTGAGGCCTCCTCGCTGGAAGCACCGAGCCCGGTTATGCCACCGCACGACGTCTGTCACCTCGGAGCCTGCGCTCGCCCAGGGCGCCCTCCCAGCAGCAGCAGGGACCCGGCGAGCCCCGAATCGCTCACCAGAAACCAGCACCAAGCCGCTCTGCGCCCCGCTCACCGGACACCCCCAGCCTCCTCCCACCCCCAAAAACACCTTCCTCCCCCCAGGCAATCTCAAGCAGGCGCCCGGCTCAGCAGGGCATTTCATCCGCACCCGGAGGAGGTGCTGCCCCCGGGGCCGGGCCGTGCTGCTCCTGGGCTCCCGGAGCACAGCCCTGCCCGGCACGCTGGCTTCCCTGCTTGCCAGCCCTCCCGGCTAACTGCTCTATTCCTCTCACACGTCTGCCGCTGCCTGGCAAATTCGCTCTGTTCTCTGTTCCACTTCCCAAGGGCTCAACATCCCTCTTCCTTTCCCTCCCCGCCACCGTCTCTCTCACTTCCCTTCCCACAGGTTCACTTCCCCTCCTGCACGCAGATCCGCTGCTTTGCTCTCTTGATCAGCTTTCCCGTGCGCGGCCACTCTGGTAAACCCTTTTCCCACCCCTTGGGGCCTGGTCCCTTCGGCTTATCCCCTTCCCTGGGACAAGCACTCATCCCCTGCAGCCTCCCCCTGCTCCTGCCCAGCTCCCCCTGCCGCTATCTCGGCGGTGGCAGCGCCTGGATAAGGTCCAAGCGCCTTCGCCCTTTTATCTCAAGAGCACCTTCCCGCAGCACTGCCAACACCTGCGGGCTCCGCAGCCACAACCAGCCCCAAAATACCTCTAATCAGCCCCGGAAGGAGGGGAATAAATGCCCCTTTCTGGAAAGAACAGTCCTCACGGCGTCACGGAGCGAAGCCGTGCGTGGTGCCTGGGGCCCCGGGGACACGTGCTGGCCCTGAACACTTGGCACTGCCTGACACACGGCCGGTGGTGCTGCTGCAGACACAGGGCGAGACCATTGGGCCAAGGGAAAGGCGACTGCCTGCCCGCAGGCACGGGGCACCCTCGGGCTTCGGCCCTTCTTCCCTCCCGGAGCCTTTCGGGTGAAACAGCCGCTCGCTTCCCAGCTTTAGGACGGACACCGTCGCAGTCCTCCGTGCCAGCCACGCTGACAGGCACCTCCACAAGAGCTGAGGGCTCAGAGGAAGAAAGTAAATACCTTAGCAAGTGCCACCCGGGCCTTTCAGCACGCAGCATTTCCCCAGCAGAGCTGCAAACACCGCGCGCTTGCACCCGTGGCACGAAGATGCGGCGCAACGACTGTGCCCTACAGTCGCACCAACAGCACGCGGGATTGTGTGTCACGCCGCATACCCAAAGCCGGAGCAGCATTTTAAGGATCACCTCGGAAATGCTTCTACCGGATTTCATTTGGCAGCCTGACAACAAACTGCCCTCCATGTGCCCTGACGCCGGGAAGCGCGGCGGGCTCGGCATGCCCGGAGAGAGCAGGTAAGAGAGCAGGTAAGCGCGCTCACCACCACACCAGAAACACGCAGCAGCTCCCTCGGGTCTCCAGCCACGCCAGACCACCACAGATAACCCCGAGTATCCCCAGCAGAAACACCACAGATCACCCCGAGTATCCCCAGACTGGCACAGTCTTTCTGCTCACAGCGCTGCCTGCCCCGAGCCAAGGCAGGCACATCCTGGCTAATTCCCGAGGCAGCTTTCGAAGGGTCAGGAGAAGCAGCCACCGACACAGGGTTTAGGACGGTCTTAATCTCCGGGGCTTGCAGGAAGCAGCAATCTAATCCCACTTCGCCACCCCTGAAATCAACCGGCTTCAGCTTAACTCCCGGGCTGTGTGCAAGAGCTCTTGGCAGGGGGACGCAGGCCGCCTGGCTCGCCCCAGATAGTCGCTGCTCAAGAAGAAAGAGAGGCAGGAGGCGGCTGCTTCAGCCTCCCTCACAGCTCTTGGCTGCCACCGTTTCTTCACGTGGGTCTACTGAAACTCGCCCAGGAAGCGAGCGGTCGGTCACCACCGAGAGCAGCCACCTCACTGGGACACTGACCAACGGTGCCGGTGTCCTCCTCTCCTCAGCACAGCTGCAACGGCCCATAAACTGCATTCATATTTTACCAGTGGATTCCACTCTGGCCTCAAACTGTTCTGCAGGTAGCCTGTGTCAGAGCAGCGTCTCCCCAAACTAACGTGCAAAAGTCTACTGAAAACACGACAACACAAACACATCTCACAAGCCCAACAAGGACAAGGAGCATCGATTTGCTTATATTTCCCCTCCCACATATACCTACAAGCTCCCTTTCCCTGCCCAGAGGAAAAGAAAACGGCCATGCAACATGTCGAGTTTTCACATCCTCGCTATTCACACGGCAAAGGGGTAGCCACAAACAGGCTAGACGTCGAGCTCGCACAGCGACACACTTCCCCGAGCAAGGGGATAACGTGTTTGTTTCTCACCAAACGGGTACCTGCAAGCCCTACGGCAGCTCTGAGAACCGGTCCCGACAGCCCGAGCCCCTGCTCGCTGCCCTACAAAACCGGCCACGAGGGGAGTTCGGAAGACGCTTCTTCACGCACCGTTTCTGCCCGACGCGCCATCTCCCCTGCACGCTGCTCAGGACTGTGTGGGAAACTGTTGCCCCTGCACCCACACCCGCTACAAAAGGAAGGAGAAATGGGGAAAGTGGGAAAAGATACAAACTTTCCTTCGCCCTTCCCCCTTGCTGCTGCTGCTGCCCGCGAGCGGGCTCTCCCGTGCGGGGCAAACCAGGAACCGCATCCTAGCGCTTACGCGGCAACGCTCTCGCTCGCGTAACGTGGCAGCTAAAAGCAGCCTTCCCGCTTCCCTTGGGCACCCGCTCCCTGCTCTCTGGGCAAGGAACCTTTTGCTTTTTATGCACCTAATGACTAGCCAAACGCCAGCCCTCGGCACCAGGCCCACACTGCATGTAAAACAAGTCACCTTCAGCATCGCATTTCAGGTGTCCCAAGGGGCAGAGGAAAAGTAGGGGTGGTTCTGCTTCCTGCCCAAAGTGTCTTTCCTCGGGAACTCTCCCTATTTGTTTCCTCCTGCCTAAGCCTATGGTGCCAAACAAACAACCCCGAGACGCAGCCCGTGCAGGCTCCGATTTTGGTTTTGCACTCTGTCCCGTTGCAGGAAGGTGACAGTGACCCGGGCAAAGGACATATTTACTGTTTCAGCCTTTCATTTGCCTTGGGAGAATAACGAAAGCCGCCTGTGACACTGCTACGCACCGGGGGCCACTGGCCCCAGGCTCCCACAGCAACAATGCCTCCCTAAGCACTCCTGCAAATCCCAGCGTTTCGTGTCCACACATAGAAACTGCTCCAACTTCTTCCTCGTAACCCCGCGCCTCAAGAGCGACTATTTTTCCATTTTATCTCCCCAGTTCAGGACGAGGCGGGCAGCGCCGTGCTGCTGTAAAACCGGACGGATGGGTAACCACGCTCCTTGACCGCGGGATTCCCAGCTTGCGGGACCCATCCCGGCGCGGGCGCCTCAGCAGGGCGCCCGGCGGCGCTGGGCTCGCGGCACCCTGCGCTCACCACGTACCCATGCCACGGTGCCGCCCGCGCCACACGCCCGATCGCTCCGTCTCCGAGCAGGAAGGGTTCAACTTCCCCACGAGTCGCGCGGCCGCTCGTCCGCAGCGCCCAAGCGCTCCGCGGAACCATCGCCTCAGCAACCTTTACCGGTCACCCTGGCAACACGGCAGCTCCGGAGCGCCCGGCGCGTCCCGGGAAGACGGGGGGGATTGAACCACTTCTGCTGCTCGACCCCTCGGCTCACGCTGCTTGCCGGTCGGGCTGCACGCTCGAGCCGGGCGGGAATCATTTCGCCCTCATCCACAAGGGAGGATGGTGCTGGAGACGACTCGCTCAGTGCTGGAAACGTTAAGCCAGAGGAAAAGTTTGGGGAATCGGACGCTGAGCAAAAGCTTTTCATTCGCAGAGGAAAAAAAAGAAAAAAAGGAAAAAACTAAAAAAGGGAAGAAGTCCCAGGTCAAGCGGGAAGAGCCCACACCCCCCCGCCGGGCTGCAAAGCGCCCTGCGGCTCCGGCGCTCGGCCGCTCCGGCTGCTGCGGTGTTGGCAGGAGGCGCGCCAGCCGAGGCAGAGCCTTCCCGGCGGCGGGAAGCAGCCGCTGCCGGCGGCAAGCGCAGGAGCGCGGCTGGAGCGCCCCGAGCCGCTCACGGTGCCAAGCTGCCACACGGGAGGCGTCGGAGGGGCGCGGACTCGGCCGCCTGCTTCACCGGCTGCCATCCCGAGCGCCGGGAAGCCAAACGCCGCCACAAAGAACTTGTGGGGCTGCTGCCTGCACGTACGAGCCACCAGCACGTACGTCCCGGGGACACAGCGATGCAGCCAAGCTCCCAAACAGCCCGTCAGCTCCCAGCGGCTCAGGAGAACAGCAGGATGAGCTCCCACAAGACAGAGCACATTTCTCCCTGCCTTGCAGCATGCAGGAGCTGCGCGGGAGCAACGAGCACCGCGCAGCCCAGTCTCCCTCCCGGACACCTCGTCCAGGCGAGTGCACACTCTGCTTCCCGCTCCCCACACTGGTACCTGCCCCACTGCAGCAATGGGAACTTCCCCTTGCTCTCCTGTCAGGCCAACGTTTTGCTCGCGCTGTTATTTCGGCGATGGCGAAACACCCCAAGTAACTTCACTTTGGTGGGAAATCAAGCGAGTCCGACCAACCACCACGCAACCGTGCCAAACCTAGGGCTCAGGAACGAGCAGAACAGGGATTCAGAGCTCTCAAGCTGCCCAGAAGAGATTTTCCTGCAGCCATCCTCGAGAATGGGCACCCGCAGACGAGCGTGCTCAGCGACAGCATTACACGAGCACATGCACACACACCACCACCCACAACCAACACCTGCAGCGGGCTGCGTTATCCCTGGGCTTGCCACACTCAGCATAGGGGAGGTGGGTTTGCTTGCTTGTTTGCCTGTTTTTACAAGCTTAAAAAGAAGAAAGGAGGCAGGGGGGAAGCAATAACACTGCAGATGCGACCGCAGCCAGTGACGCAAAGACCCCAAAGCAAAGCACGGAGAGCAGCGGGCGTCGCAGCGCGGCCCGCGCCGACGGAGACCGCGCTTTGCAAGCTCATCCGTTCCTCATTCCGACCAACAGCACCCTGGCGAAGTAAAGACCAGGCTGCACCCTGGAGAAAGGCACCCCCAATTCGCTTACATCTGTCATTGTCATTTTGGTCAGCAATGGCATCTTCCAGAGCGACAGACTTTGGCTTCTTTTCACTGTTTCCTTTCAAGTTTTCCCAGTCTGCCTGGCTGAATCTGCAGACCTCTGAGTCTTTGGTAGCTGTTTGGCCTTCTCTCTCTTTCATCTCCAACTCTGAGAAGCGCATCATTGCACGCTAGAAAGAGAAGTGATATGAAAAGTCTTGCGATAAAAGCTACTTCATTTACCTTACCTTATATGAAAGCATTTCCAAAGAAAAAAAGCCTGCTCAAAATCAAGGCTTGAGATACATATCTAGCGTAAAGAGTTTAAAACACCTGACTTGTGAAACAGCATTCAAACTTCTAGCATCTATATGTAAATATCCACACAATTCTGTCATATATATGTATATACGTATATATAAATATATATATAGATATATAAATGCATACTGTACATAAAAACATTTTTAAAAATAACATTCCATTTTGGAGGTAAAAAGAGACAAAAACAAAAACAGAAAAAACACAAAACTGTACAATGAATAAAGACGACTATGGCCCACAAACTTCCCTCTGCGTATTTGGAAATGAAATTTAACTCAAAGGTTTATGTAAGAGTCTAGTAATAAAAATTTGAAGAACTGACCTCACAGTAAGCAGCAGGTAGACATAAAATACTGTCCTCTTGTAATCCTTCCATCTATGTAATTAAAATGGGCACTCAATGGATCATTTAGATAATTTCATCCATTTTTATAAGCACAAACCAATTCTTTTCTTAACAATGCAAAACACTCCGGCTCAACTCATCCCTTCATTCAAAGCAAAGCACCTTCCGGATATCCGCACACGCAGTATCTGGCTGCCATCCCTCAGCACCAAACTCCAACACCGCTTCTCTAGGCTCAGCTAGGGGCTTGCCCGGGGACCCCGGCGCGCGAGCCCCGCTACCGCCCGGCTGCTCCTGCTCCGCGGCGGCCGGCGCGCCCGGCCCGGCCTTCGCCTTGCATACCTACATTGCATTTCACACATACATTCACATTTGAACCGGACCTTAGGAACAGCCCTTTAAAGCTTACTAGCGAATACATAAGTAAAATCCATATATATATATAATATATTATTATCTACATAGCCTAACGTTAACTATCAAGCTTGCTTTTGCCTTCTTAAAGCCGTTTCTGACCAGGACGCCCTGACGGAAGCTACCTCCTCTCCCCAGCCTGCGCTGCTTATATCAACTTTAATAGCAACTTCTATCAACTTTTAACTTTCCTTGCCTGCGACTGACAACAGAGCCATCATTCCGAAGCGCTCCGGCCGTTGGGACCGGGCGGACTCACCTGCAGCGCCCGCTGCTCCCGGCTCAGCTGGCTCGAGTCGGCGTACAGCTCCGTCGTGACGCACTTGAAGCGGTCGCCGACGTAGCCCGCCGAGTTGGCGATGCGCTTGGCCAGCTTGGAGGGCTTGGGCTTCAGGATTTTGCCCTCGGCCGCCTCGGCGTCGTCGGCGCCGTCTTTGGCGTAGGCCGGGCCCGCGTCGAGGCTCGGCGGCGCGGCCGCCACGCAGAACTGCTTGGCCTCGTCGGGCGCCTGGCTGAAGGGCAGAGCGGGGCCATCGCTCTCATGCGCCGCCTCCAAGAAGGCGGCGGGCGGCTGCGCCGTCACCCTCTCTTTATTTTGGCTCACAGGCAGATCTTCTTTCCTTAAGCCGAACACCGACGAACTCTGGGCTTGCTTAAAATTATAGGTTTCGTGGAGATCGCTATTTCTTCCGAACTCCTCTCTCATTACAATAAAATCCCTGTGCTGAGAGGCTTGTTCTACCTTGTGCTTTGTGGGGTCATTAGCCTGATTACTGCTTTCAGTAGCAAAGACAGGTTTCGTTAAATTCGCTTCACTTTTAGCGTCTTGCTCATCTCGCAAGAGGTCCGGGAAGAGGTGTTTGTCACTTTTGGCAGAGGTCTTCCCGTGGCCGGCGCTCGGGTGCAACTTCACGTTCTTGTCGTTGGGCACCTCGAAATGCAGCTTCCCGCTGGGTTCGAGGAGCTCCGGCAGGCGGCTCCGCAGGGCGGGATCCTCGTAGCGGAGCCTCTCGTGCGACCGCGACCTCCGCTCGGGCTTCTCGTCCTTGTTCATCTCCAGAGCCGAGTGCTGCAGCAACATGGGATGCACCATGCCCATGCCCAGCGCATCCTGGTAGGTCATGAACTCGCCCCGTCCCGCCGGCAGGCTGTAGGGAAGGCCGGGCTTGGGAGCCAGGTGGCCCGGGAAGAGGCTGCCGTTGGGCAGCAGAACCGGATGAGGATACACGGGTCCTTTCGCGTGCAGCGACAGAGGGCTTATGGCGATACCCTCTGGAACGGGATACGGGAGGTAACTTCTCGGATAGGGCAACGGCGGCGAGCGGAACGCCTCGTTGGGCGGCAGAAAGATGGGGCTGGAGGCGAGGGCGTTCTCGCTGGCCTTGAAGGCGGCGTCCTGGCCGCAGGGCTTGGCCGCTTTGCTGCTGTGCTTGGCCGGCGCCGCGGCCACGGCGGCCGCGGGCTGCCCCACGTGCTGGATGACCGAGGCGGCACCATCGGCGGCGCGGCTCGCCTTGGCGCAGTCGGCGTTGGGCGC
>NW_020455743.1:4468740-4487620 GCF_003342845.1 Nothoprocta perdicaria
GGGCGCCGCCTTGGCGGCGGCCACGCGGGGCTGCTTGCCGGGCGGCAGGTGCGCGTAGGCGTGCGCCTCCACGGCCGCGCTGCCGCCGCTCACGCCCATCTTCCAGGACAAGCCCTTGTCCGGGCAGTGCACCAGGGGCGGGATGGCGGGCGCCGCCGACGCCGCCGAGAGCCGCATGGGCGACGCGAGGGACGAGGGGATGTGGGGCGCGACGTAGTGGGACGGGGGCAGGTATAAAAAGCGCTCGCCGTTCGTGCACACGGGCGAGTACGCCAGGTGCTGCGGTAAGCTGTAGGTGGACTGCTGAGGTAGCAAGGCCTTGTACATGTTCAACGAATACTTATTTGGTGAGTCCAGGAAAGGGTATATCGTGGGCGTAGCGCCCTCCATGTAAGGGTTTACCCAGGGGAGCCTTAGGTAACTAGCACCGTTGACGCCGAGAGGGCTCTGCTTGTCGCCGGCGGCCCTGTCCAAGCCGAGCGCCTCTCCCGTGGGGACAGAGCTTTTTTGTATTCCAGGTGGCGTTTTGTACATCGCGCTGAAGCCGTTGGGGGCTTTGGCGGAGACGGCAGCATTTTCCACCGCTTCAGAGGGGTTGGATTTGAACTGGATCTCCGGGGTTCTTTCAGGAGTAAATCCGAGACCTGCGATGGAGCTCGCCGCATCCCGCGACTTCTCGGAGCCAAGCCCGCACAAGCTGGAATAGACAATGCTGCTGGGCACCCTGAGTCCTTCTCGCATGAGTCCAGACCTGTCCATGCTCAGAGCCGCGAGGCTGTCGATGCGATGTGCCGTGGTCGCGTCCACCTTCACAGAACAAGAGGAACGTTACTTGGGCTGCACTGCCATGCGACCCACGACGCCTCCCGCTGCAGACCCGCTCCCGTTCGGCACGGAAACGACCCGACGCAAGCGCCGCATCCGCTGTGGAAAAAGTCCCGGGGCTGGACGTGGGAAGCAGAAGCTCCAGAGCAATAGGTGTCACCATCCGTGTCAAGGAAAACCTCCCTGCTCCCCAAATTCACTAGCTAGAGGCAAAGGCCTGAGGAGCTCACGGACGCTGCCCGCGCTCCGCCAGGAGCTCCCTCCTCCGAGCTCTGCCTCGGGGCTGGCACAGCCACGCGAGGCGGGCAAGGTGAGTGGGAAAAGCACTGAAAAACCCAACCTCCCGACAGCGCAGCGCCGAATCCCTGTTGCACTCGGCGCTCCCCACGCGCCCTCCAAGAGGCAGGGGGCTGCCGCCTTTGCTGAAAGGCCGGCGACACGGACCCGTCTCGCGGGACGCGCGGGCAGGCGCCACGACGCCACGCGAGACGGAGCCAAAAGCGCGCGCGCGACGCCGCCGCACAACACGCGCCGCACAGGCACGAGATCAGCAGGACAAACAAGCAAAGTCCAATTTCCCTCGTTCACAGAAACAATTTGTATGTGCCCAGGCAGAGCTGGAATTGCAACAGAAAGGTATTTTAATCATTTCTCCAAAAGGATCATCTAGCCGCCAGCTGGGGGAAGGGTTTAGAGCAGATTCCGTTTCAGCTGCTAAATTCTTACCACGCTGTGATTCAGGTGATTTTCTTCCCTCAACTCCAGTCTGCTTTTCGGTGCATCGCCATCATTAACTGGAATTTTCCTATTAATAAAAAAATAAATAAATAATAAAAAAAAGAAGACACAGCTATTCGAAAACATCCCGTGCATTTCTTATCTCACAAGATTATATCACCACCATATTTTGATTTCCCCAGGGAAGTCCCATACGACACCATACTTACCCTTCCGTGTATTAATGCACAGTGACTATTTTGGAAAGTAAGAAATTCATTCAGAAAACGAGATAAAAGTAAAAAGCGGTTTGACGCTGAGAACATTGAGTATACACATCTCCGAGCAACCTCACCCAATGCAAGGGATTTTTCTTAAGGCTTCCAATTTGCACTTCCCTTCTTCTTTCCCAAGGATATAATATAGCACTTGAAACATACCCTATTCACGGGCCATCCATACGCGCTGCAGAGGAGAAAATTAACCCACGCACACACACACTAATATCATACGAACGTCAGCTGCTCCATGCTAAAGAGGCAGCTGCACATCTGTGCCATAGCAGTGTTGCAGCACTGGGACTTGTTATCACAGAAAGCGCCGATAAAGAATAGACCTCAGTGCCAAATTTCAAATCCCAGGGATAGAAATCGCTGACATGGAGCAGAAGGAAAGTTTCATCATTACCCACAAGAACTCCTTTCAATCAAAGTGCTTAAAGGCACATCAGCACCCGACGCCGGAAATGCAATTTTAGGGGATTTGTTTACTCCTTTCTATAAGATCCACCTTTCCTGCAAGCGGCATGTAAACAACCGGGAGGGAAGCTGCTGCTGGAGGGTGGTGGAAGCAGAGGGGGATGTTTGGCTGTTTTCCTTCAGTTTGTGTTTGCAAACAGTTTTCCCTCCAAAGACCAAAAACTTTCCCTGGCTTCTGTGAGGCTTTTCACACAATGGTGAGAACACAGGCTCAAAGAGGAGGCAGAAAAAAAGCACTGCAAAACCACATCGAATTGGCACAGAGAATTGAAAGCATTACCTGTGAGTTCGGCTGCTGTTTTGCTTTGTGAAAAAGGTGGATTTTAAAAGAAGGGGACACCGCCAAGTGCCTGCACCACCCCACTGGAAATTATTAAAGAGTATAATTTTAATCATCTAATGAATGGTATTCAGAAGGAAGAAGGAAAAAAAAAAAAAAGCAGAAACAAAGAGAAATTCACTTCTCGGAGATGAAAAGGCCACTGTCTGTGTTTCACAGGACAAGCTGTTTGTTTGAGGGCGGAGAGCGCCAAGTCACATGCGTGAGCCCCGCAGCCTGCAGCCGCGCGAAGCACATGCTCGTGGTTGAACTCTCCTTCCCAAGCCACCAAGCGAATTGCAAAAAGTGTGTTTTGTGCACTTTTTTTGCACTGGGGAGCAATCTCCCTAAAGGGCGCCCCTGCTTCACTGGGGCAGCAGGTTGCCTGTTAAAACAGCAAGGCACTGGCTGCTCTCGGGCTCGTCCTGCTGCTCTCCACCACCGCCAGCCCCGTGCGAGCGGGCAGCTGAGGTATTTACCTGTCGTCATTAATTCCACACATGCGGACCCTCTCATTGCTCATCCAGCTATGCACGTTGCCATACAGGGGAGTTGCAGAAAGCATGACGTCTTCTTAAAAATCGCCGCTTCTCTTCACGGTTGTGTGTTCTATTAAAAAAAGAAAGAAAGAAAAAGGGAAAAGAAAAAAGAAAAAAAAAAAAGAAGTTGAGCAGATTTGTCGAGGAGGAAGTGCAAACATCGCAGCGGAGCAGCCAGCCTCCCTCCGGGTAATTAATAATGAATGCAGGATTGGTGCAGGGAGCGAGCTGCCTACGTTAACCACTAAGGGAGATACCCAGCAATAAAGGAGCAAATTGAGGGCATTTATAGGTCAGAGGAGATGGATCTTTTCCCCAGCGCACACCCAGAAAATTAAGAATCATTCCAGGCTATCGACAAATAAAAGTTCCTCCGATGCATTTAATTTGAGCGAGAAACGATTCGGACGGCCGAGGAGTCGAAGCAGGAGCCAAGCACTCGTCGCAGGCTGGCTGCAACGGGAGCCCCTGTACCCGGAGCCAATGCTGCAAAGGGTGCTCACGGAAGCACCCCGGGCATTGCAGCGACAGCCGCGTATCCCACCCGCCGGCCGCTCGCCGCGCGTTCCCGTGCGCGCTCCAAACGGGAGAGGCGCTTCTGCAGAAGGCATCCAAATAAAAACCTCCCCTTCCCGCGCCCGCACACGACTGAACTTGGAGAAAGGGGTTAAAAATAGTAAGTGGGTTGGCGAGCTCCCCACCCCTTGATTTGATTAAGCACCGAGCCCTGGTGGCTTCTGCATGGGAGCCGCTGCCGCCGCTGCGAGTGCTTTCAGTAATTCAATGACGCCTGCTCACTCCAGGGAAAGAAATCATTAGCGGGCTCGCTGGAGAGGCGCGAGCAGCGCAAGCGGGTCGGCGCGGCGCGCAACGGCACGGGCAGGTGGAAGGCAGGGGCCCGCGGCGCCGGGGCCGCCTCCGCGCGCGCCGCACCTCTGCCGGCGCCATCGCCATCGCCGCGCGCATTAAATCCTAGTTTGCTGCCTGAGTGGAGTGTCAGGACAAGCTGCGTTTTATTAACAGGATTATCGCGGCGCATGATTTATTCCGGTGCAAGATTTTAATTGCTCTTCGGAGGCTGGGTCGTTTCTTTCGAGCGAGCCTCCGCCTGCATCCTGCTGCTAAATGCCGGGCTAATAAGTAGGGGGAGCCTTTAATGCACAGGATATCCCCCAGCTCTTCCTCTCGCACAAAAATAGAAGCCTTGGAGCGGGAGGCATGATACTCCTTCTGCACACACACAAGGCAGTAACGGGTGATTGACCACTGGGAGTTTAATGCATAACGTCTCCCAAAGCATACATGCTTCTCGAGCAAACTCATTTCCTTTGTTAGGCTACAAAATATGCAAATGCTCACTTTGGCATTTAATGGGGAAGAATCCCAGATTGTGCCTTTAGCACAATACTTCACACACGTTCGGGGAGATTTAAGAACTAAAACGGCAGGAAAGCCTTGTTCCCGAGCACTTTTTTCTCCCCTCGGAGAGGCCTTTTGTGCAAAACTCCACGTCTGGAACAAATGTATATTAATGAAACGGCGTGTTGACCCTCCTCTCTCCAGAACAGTTAGCTTTCCATAATGAAGCCCCGCAAAAAAGAAAAAAAAAAAAAAAAAAAGATTGCTGCGAGGAAACAAAAATCTGCGGAGATTAGATACTGCGCTATCATTCAAAAGGAGTTATTTCACCGGAAAGATGGTTTCTGGACAGATTTACTGTTTTCCAGATGCGCCGCTCGTAATGTTTTCAATAGAGGCAGCAGCAGCATGGCGAGGGTGATTTAAGGTTTTACATCAGGTTCGGAGTAGCCGCCCCGCGCGCTGCCTCGTCCGTGGGGAACGGAGGGCAGCCCCGAGGAGCCTGCGGGCCTCCCCGCCACCAGGGCCCTGCTGCGTTCGTCCCCTTTCCCTCGGGACACGAGTGAGCAGCGCTCCGGGCCGCCCTCGTGCTCCTCGTTGTCCCGCCAGGAAGCGCACCCCGAAAACAAGGCTCCATGCCTCGCGTCCCTGCTGGCCTGACGCCCGCAGGGCGCCGGGCGCCAGAGCCGCACGGGGGCCACCCGCGCGGCTGGACGCAGCGAGCAGGACGGGGTGCCCCAGTTCTCCCCAGGCCGCCAGCACGGCCCCACGTGGGGCCCGGCCGCAGCACGGCCCGCGTGCCCCACACGCCCCACACAGAAACCCCCCACGGCCGCCCCGCTGAACTCCCCGTGAACCGCCGCGGAGCGGAGGTCTGCTCGGCGCGCGGCGGCGGCGGCGCCACTGCCAGCCATAATTTCATTGCAGCGAGCAACAGACGTTTAACTCTTGGCGCGCCCTTCTCGGCCCGCGCCGCGCTGCGCCGCAGGGGCGAGCGCAGGAAAACCCCGGAGCGGCTCCCGGCCGCCGGCGGCGGCGCGCGCGCGGGCCTGCAGCCCCCCCGCGGCGCACGGAGCGCAGCCCGGCCGCCGGGCGCGCGCGGCATTTCCTGCGGGACGCGCCTGCCCCACAAAGCCGCTTGCGGCTAAATATAGACGCCGAGGGGCGGGCGGCGAGCGGGGACGGCGGCGGGGGGGGAAGCGAGGCAGCTCCGTGGCGCGGCCGCCGCGCGGAACCAGCTGCGCAGAGGGAGAATGAAATGAAATGAAAAGAAAAGCGGATAGGAAAAGGCGGCCGCGAGCACTGACCTGCGGAGCGGCGCGGGGAGGGAGCAGCGGCGCACACGCGCGCGCCGAGCCCGCCACGCCGCTCCCGGGCAGCCGACCGAAACGGGAAGCGCTCGGGTCTCCCTCGCAACGTCAACAGACTCTTGGCAGCCATTGACGCCGGCAGCGGCGAAGTTTTGCTAAGGCGCTCCTGGCGCGGAGACGAGAAAAACCCGGTGCCCGCGGCGGGAAGGAGGCAGAGGAGCAGGCGGGGGGGAGGAAGGCACCGCCGCTTCCCCACCGGGCAAAGCAGCGGTGCCCGACGGTGGGGACCAACGGGGCGGCTGCAGCAGCGGCGGCAGCAGCAGCAGGAGGAGGAGGAGGATCGGAGCGGCGCACGAGTTCCCTTTTGGCGCCTTTACTCTTTCCACCTCGGAGGCGCGCCTGGCAGCGCGCCAGTTTCCACTGCACAAGCCACAGAGGCGGTGGTGGCGGCAGCGCGTGGCGGCCGGGGAGGCTGCGCGGGGTAAAGTCTGCGCGCCGCGGAGAAAGGGAAGAGGACAAACCAGCCCGCGGAGCGAGAGGCGCTTGGGCAAACCAGCCGCCCTTTCGGAAATTAAAAACAACGCAATAAATTACCCGGCTCGGGGCCTCCCCCCGGCCCCGCTGGGTTCCAGGCCGCTGAAAGGATCATTTCTAGATCTGTGGAAATCCCTGCGAGAGGAGCGCAAAGCAGGGGGGGACTCGCAGCCATCGGCTTTGATTAGCCCTCGGACCGCTCCTATGGAGCTTGATTTAAAGGGCGACGCTCGCGCCGCATTTATAAGCTTAAACACAGGCAGCTGCTTATGAATGTGCTTAGCGACCTCGTTCATCTTGTGTCTCTGACTTACATATTTACGAGTTATAAAAACAGTGACCGGAGCCACCTCCAGAGAGGGGCTTTACGGACACAGCGAAGTCGCGCCGGCTCCAACACCCTGCACGAAGCTCTGGCAAGAGCCCATGCTCTAATATTAGACAAGTGTTTAAAGAACAGGGGTGGCTGCGCGCTTTTACTTCTTGAGGAAGAAAAATCAGGAAAACAAGCCACCTCGGGCTATTTCGTGCCCTCTCGGCAAGGCATCCCCGCCGGGGAGCCATCCTGTGAGCGCGGGGAGGAAGCAGCAGCCTAAGTGGCCGCGGCGGCGCGGAGCTGCGGATTAGAGGCGAAGTTTGACCTTTACCCGGGACGTGTGGCATTTCATTTAACCAGAGTGCTAAGCACAATGCGCCAGCGAGATCGCTAAACCGATTTAAAATACATATTGAGTCATGCGCGCCAGCGGCGCGCTCCGGCCAGGGGGGCGCGCAGCGCCAAAGGGGGTCGGCCACTATTTTTAGGGTCGCCGCTGCGGCCACTCTCCCCCCGCATCGCGGCGGCTCCCGGCCCGTCACGTGTCGGGCGGTGACGGGGACTTTCTGCCGTGTAAACAGAGCCCAGCGAGGGCACACGGGGCCACCCGCCCCGACGGGGCCCCCCCGCTGCGAGGGGCAGAGGTTGAGGGGGGGTACCGGCCCCGTGCCCGCCGCCCCCCCACCACATCCCGCGCCGTCTGTCGCGCCTCGGCCCGGGCGCAGACGGTGCCTGCGCTTGCCCCCCTGCTCGCCCATATGCTGCGAGGCGAATCGCTGCCTCGCTGCCGGCCGCAGCCAGAAAGGGAAGGGGGGAAGGAGGGGAACACACACACACCGAAAAGTTTTCAATTAACGATAAGCTTGGGCAGCGGGGAAGGGCGGGAGGGGAGGCAGGAAGGGGAAGTTAAAATGGCTGGAGAGCCTTCAAATAACCCCGCGTGCCCCCCCCCCGGCTGCCCTCCCGGCTCGGGGGAAGCCCCATGTGGGCTCCCCAGGCCTGATGGGGGAGTCCCCAGCATGCTGCCCCACAGGGCGGCCCGGGGCCAGCGCTGCCCCATGGCACGCTATGGGGGGCTGTGGGGCACTCTAGGGCAGGGGTCCCCCCGGGGAAGATGCAGTGAGCAGGGGGCAAGGCCGGAGGGGGTTGCCTCCACGGGAAGGCAACGCGGTCCTGCCTGCCTTGGCTGCCAGAGGGAGGCAGGCAGGGAGGCAGGGAGGTGATTCCCGGGCTTTCGGGAAACACCGATTCCTGTAGGCACGGATGCTGCAGGCGGCAGCGCTGCGCGCTTGGCTCCTCCGGGCAGGGGTTTCCCTGCACGGCCCCCGGGCACCGCTCCGGCTGCAGCCCCAGGGCAGGGGGAAGCGCCACGATCCTGCTCCACTGCGGAAACCCTTGCGCCCCAACGGGGCCCCCCGGCGAGAGCCACCCCTCCCCTGCCCCCGGCATCTCCGCGCGCGGCGCGGCCGCGCCATTTTAGAGACACACTCGCACCGCCGGTCACACGCGCACCGTCAGCCACACGCACAGTCACACGCGCGCCGCCACACGCGCTCGCACCGCCAGACACGCGCGCGCCCGGAGCGAGGTTTCCGCTGCCAGAGACAACAGGCAGCCCCGCGCCGGAGCTGCGGCAGAGGGGGACACAAAACGGGCGCGTTTCCGCACACGTTTCCACACCCGCCCCGCAGAAATAAACGCGCCTTTCAGGTAATTTTTTTTGGTTTTCCTGCCAACACGCCCATGCCAATCCACCCAACGACGCCCCGCCGCGCACTCGGCAGCCCCCCTGCTCGCCCCTGTCCCGACGGGCTCTGCCTTCCCGCGCTTGGGTACGACATAGGGCAGGAAAAGGCAGGGAGCAGCAACGCGGTCGCTTCCCGCATTGCTCGCTGGCGGGATCGCGGCGCACGGGGCCTCCCTCCCCCACGCTTATTTTAGGAAACTCCCCGGGTTCAGCGCGGAGCGGGGGCGGAAAGGGCCCCCCTCCCCGTGCCCAGCCCCGCGCTCAGTAACGGCGATCTCCCACAGCGTTATCCCTGCAGACACGGGCCCGCTTCCCGCACCTCCCGCTTCCCGGCGGGCGGAGGGAAAGGGGAGGTGATTAATGCGGCGCGCGCCTTCCCCTGCACCCGCACCCGTCGGCGACGTTGGGAGATACTGATCGCGGGCGACTCCGCTGTGCATAATTGCAGCTGACAGGGCCTGCGCTTCCCTCGTTTACGGAGCAACAGCTCCGAGGCGCTGATGGATGGGGAGCAGCTCCCGACGCTTCCCTCGCCACCCGCCCCGGGCACGGACGGCGGCTCCGCGCCGCGGCCAAATGTTAAAACGTTAAATAGCAGCGGCCCCTGGCACCGCTGGCCCCAAAGGCTCCCGCTGCCCGCAGGGCTTCGCCTGCGCCAAGGGCCCCAGGGCACGGCAGGAAAAGTGCTCGGGAAGTTGCAGCTTTTCCTCCCTTTCCTTTTTTTTTTCCTTTTTGTTTTTTCCCCTTTTCTTTTTTTTTCTAATTCACCCCCGCAAGAAGCAGCTACCACACAAGCAGCTCAGTTTCCGCTAAGCAGCGCGTAAAAACCAGCCTGGCCCCGGAGTTCACGCCGGGCTTGCCCGTTCCGCGCTGCCCCATGCCGAGAGATGCTTTCCAGGCACTTTGGGGAAGCGCCGGCTTGGGGGAGAATTCACCAGCACCCCTGTGGATCGCTGCGCATCCACACGCCCCGAGCTTCCCCACGCCGCCTTCCCCATCCCTTTGGGAAAAGGCGCATCCGCAGCGGGTGCTCTGCCCGTTCCACCACCTCCTCCCGCGACGCCGCCCCTGAGCCTCACCAGCAAGGGAGGAAAAACAGCAAAAAACCACAATATTTACAAAACAGAAAGTTGCGCGGGGCCGTGCGCGGCGCCGGGGCCGCAGGGAGCGGCGGCCGCGCACGGAGGCCCCGCTTCCTCCCCGCGCCAGACAAAGCAGCGGCTCCGCGGCCATGCAGATGGGCGGCTAGGAGGGTGGCTTTCCCTTTCCTTCCTTCTTTTTTTTTCTTTTTTTTTTTTTTTTTTTGCTGCTGCTGCTTAGAGCTTTAATTACTCGTTCTTGATCCGTGGGACTCCGACACGACACCGCCAAGGTTAAAATGCCCTGAACGGCTCCGAGCAGATGTGAACGAGTTGGCAGACGCGCAAATGAGGTCTGCCTCTAAGCATGATAACAAGTGACTAATACATTGCATATCGCTGAAAGAAAATTATTTTTCTCTAATTTGCATTAGCTTTTTTTTTTTTCCTCCCCTCCTTTTTTTAACGCCAGCGACGTTCCCTCCTCAGAGGCAGCAGCATAATCCTGAAAATATTACTCCGTGACTTTAAAAGATTTGGAAGGAGGCAGAGATTGCCAGTGTTTTGGCTATGCAGCCTTGTTTATCTTTCCGCCTTTGCTCCAAGGCGAAACTAGTTTCGCAAGCGGGATTCTAGCAGAAAAAAATGGCACATGTCACATAAAACACCAGTTTATAGGAACTGATGCTAAAATTGTTGAATGAGTCCTGGTGCACTTTCGCCACTAATAGCACAGCACGATCCATAAAGGACCAAGGGGACGGTCAAGGCCAAGAGAAAAAAAAAAATAATAGATTGACTGGAGAGAAAAATAGATAAAGGCAACGCATTAAGCAAAATTACCAAAAGGATGGGGGGAATAAGCATTTCCCCACGCGTCCCGCTCTCTGCCCCCAGAGCAGCCCCGTTGAAAAGCCAATAGTTTGCAGAGGTCACCTACTGTATAAAAGATAGCGAGTCTCGTCGGTAGGAAAACTATGTCAGGTACAAATATAGGCTGGAACCCAGTTCTCCAAGTTCCCTCGACTTCCCAGAGGCTCTTCAGAAAGGGCCCGGACACTGGCTGCGATGCAGGAGCCAGCTCGAAGAACGGGGAGCATTTTATGTATTGAATGTGCAAAATAATAATAATAATAATAATAATAATAATAATAATAATAATAATAATAATAATAATAATAAAAACACAAGCAGCGGAGTCAGATGAGGAGATTTTGACGAGGAAACATTGGACCAGGTTACTTAAGCAGGCGCGACGTTTAACAGAGGATGTCCTCCGGAGGCGCCTGCACCTCCAGGTTAGGGAGGGATGGCAGCCGGCGGCGACCTCGGCAGCGAGCAGCTCCCGCGGGAGCAGCACGTGTGCCGGAGCGCGGCAGCGGTGCCGGTCACCGCGCACGGGCCGCTCCGGGCGCCTCGTGGAGCGGGACCGGGGCTGCCTCCTGCCGCCCGCATCCGCGGCGAGCAGAGTCCTTCCCAGCGAGCGCGGGGCCTGCTTGCCGGGCAAAGCGCACAGAGGGAAAGGAAGAGAAAGGAAAAGGGAAAGCAAGAGTGAAACTCGGCGGCTGGAGGGGCGCGCGGTGCCGCGGGCCCCGCGGGCCCCAGGGCGGCCGCGGCTTTTGTGTGCAAGCGCGTCGAGGCGCGGGCCATTGGCGCTCCAACAGCTGTCACATTATTTGCCCTAGCTGTAAACAGCCTTCGCGTTCCCCCCCCTTACCACATAGTTAAATCCAGACTAACAATCCACAGCGAGAGATCAAACCAACAACAGCAGCATTGTGTCTGCCCCCAGCGCAGCGTTACCAGCGACTACTGCAGCTGGTTTAGTGGAAACAAGGAACACCCTCTGCCGCCTCCCCCTCCCGCTGCCCCGCGGCGAGAGAGAGAGATGGGCTCGCATTCCGGGCTGCATTCGGGGACCTCGCTGCTCCGGCCCGTGGGGAGCAGGGGTCCCCATCGGGTTATCACCCTGGGCTCCCCAAACCAGGTAAGAGTTTTGTGGAGACTTGAGCTCAGCTCTCGGCCCGGCCTTTGGAGCAGGGAAGCACCCCAGGCTGGTGCCCACTGCAGGTCCTGCGCAGCCCACAGGCCCCATCTCCCTCTTATCTCCCCAAACACCCGCGGAGGGATAGGGACGATGCTCCCGTGCTGCTCCCCGCACTCAGCCTCAGCAGGGCCAGCACAAACACATGCAGCGGAGCCAGGCCCCACACACGTCTCTAAAAGCACCCGCTCCACCTCCAGCCCTTTCCATAACAACAACAATAAATTTAAAACAGCAGGAACCCTCCCAAGCGAGAATCAGAGTTGCTGGGAACACGGGCGCCTGGCAGCACCGGGTGCTGCGCGCTCCTGCACGCCGCTGTTGGGCACAGCCGGTACCGGAGCGTAAACCCCGGGACCTCTTGTCTGGCGCCAACTCCCGCTTCGTGTGAGCAGCAAAGTTACAGGAGGGGTGGAATTTACTGAACTGGGGTGTGGGGAAAATAAATCCGTTTGAGGAAACCTCTCCTTGCCCACCGTTTCACTCACAGCACTACCCAAAGCGTGCAACTTTAAAGGAGGATCCTGAACGATCCTGAGATTTTTTCTAAATGTCGTGTTATTCGACAAACTCTCAAAGCGACCTCAGGTACCCCAGGTGTGTTAGAGTTTCTAGATGCCCATACATGGCTTTGGAACCAGCAGCACCACAAGCAAAAAAAGCGGATTTTATTGGAAGGACATTCCCAGCTCAGCCCGACTCTCGCCAAAGGGCAGCGTTTCCCGCACGGGCCGGTGCTGGCACCGACACGCTACGTCCCTGCTAACTTCCCAATCACATTCGCCGACAAGCGATGCCACGCGCTTGCAGGTCACTGTCATCGACTATTCATTGCCTCTACGCAGCGCCAAATCTGCTGGCCTGGTAAAAAAGCGCCGCTCACAAAACAATGTCAGCAAAGGCTGCAACACATTCTTGCGAGAGACGGGCGGTTCGTGCCTAGCGAGGCTCTCAGCACAAAGGCTTTTAGAGGAAGAGGAGAGAGGGAGCGAGGCAGCGCGAGAGAAAAGGAGGGAGGGCTCTCGTGTTTCAGGGCTGCTGTCCCCTGGGAACCAAGAACCAAGTGTAGCTTCAATCAAATGCTGACTTCTCCTTAGGGAGCTCGGTAGGAAACCTGATCTCGCTAGCTCATGCCTGCCTCCATGCATATAGGCTGCCTTTCCTTTCATACCCGCAATTGGCATAAAGGGGAGAGCCGGCACCGTTTATTGCCAGCGAGCTCGCGCTAGCGCATCCAGGGAAAGCCTCCTGTAGCTAAAATAAGGCAGCCTGCAGCGGGCTGCTCGGGGCAGGCTGCCCGCGCGGCTCTCCGCAACGCCGCGCAGCTCCCGCGCCCGGCATCCCTCCCCGCCGGCGGCCACCGCGCCGGCTTGCGCTCTTCCGCAGGGCCAGCTTGCGCTTCCATTAAAAGCGTCTCTCCCGGGAGAGCGCTTCCTGCGGGCACGCCTCGCTCCCGCTTCCCCCACAACTTCAGCCAGGGCTGTTTCTCCGCTCGGCCGTGGCCGCGCCGAGAGCCCGGGAAGCACCTGGCCCTTCCCGCAGGCCCCGGCCTGCCCTGGCACGGCGCGGGAATGCCGCCCGCAGAGGCGAGCGCCGCCGGCGGAGCTCGCCGCAACTTTGCACGGCGCCGCTTGATTCTGCACGGGGCTTCGCTAATCCACTTGGTGCCTGGCTGCGGAGACAGGAAGAAAGGAAAACACCGCGCGGGCGGCACGGCCAGGAGAGAGCAAGGTGAGCACGAGACCACAGCCCCGTCACGCTGCGTGGGACGTGACAGCAAAGGGGATTGCCCGGGGATCAGGGATCCCGGCAGGATCTCTCCAAAGCCAGGAGCTTTTGCATGGAGAAAATACGGCTCACATGAGAGATCTGCGCTTGAGGAAGATGTGCGTGGGCTCTCCCACCTCACGTCTTTCGCAAATTTTCTGGGAATTTCAAGGAGAGCTGAGAATCCGCCCTTCCAGCTTTGATTTCACACCCCTACCCCTACCTGCAGCTATGCACAAGCACCCTCCTCCCTTCCCACCCTTTCCAGGTAGCAGCAACCAAACGAGCCTCCCAGGTTCACCCACCCCCACAGGGAAGCCCCAGCAGCCGTGGGGCTCCCCATAGCGTGGGGTAAACACGTGGCCATCGAGAGCAGCCGTGCAGGACCTGATCCAGATGTCCAATGGGATGGGACTGCCATCGGGCTGGCCTAAACACTGTGTCTGCTGCCCATGCTCATCCGTCAAGCTGAGCACGGCACTCCCGTTACCCCCTCCCATACGAGGAGGAGATCCGACCTCCACAGTTGAGGACACAGGCCCAGACGTTTCACAACACGCAGACACTCCTACGGCCCCTAGGTGAGGTATTCCCGAGCGCTGAATTCCCCGCGGGGGCCAGAGCCGGAGCTCCCGCGCTCGCAGCGGCCGCCTCCCGCCGGAGCTGACGGATGGCCGTGGGGAGCGCACGCTGACGAGCCGGGAGCGCGCAGGGCCGCTCCAGGGAGCACGCGCCGGGCCGGAGCGCTCGCGCCGCCCGGAGCACAATGCCCGGCTTTCCCGGTGCCGGCTGCGGCGCGGAGCGCGGCCCCGAGCCTCCCCCTCTCCCCTGCGCTCTATTGAGCACACTCGGCTCTTTATGCTAGCGATTCCCAGCGTGGCTGGTGGATTCTGTGCTTTCCACTTTAATTGTCTTATCCAAATAAAGCTTTGTTTTCCTTAGCACGACAATCCCAACATTCAGCCCGAGATTTCCATTGGACAGAGGAGATATTTTATTCTCCGATTGTTTAGAGAGCCCGGGCTTACACGGCACAGCCCTGGTTTGCATGCGCTCTGCTCACAAAGGGGGCTTTGCAGCCCCGCTCTCTGTGGGGCAGGCGAATTTTCGAGAGCGACCGGGAACAGAAGAGTTTCCCCCCACCACCACCAAATTTCACAGCGCCCCAACTCTACCCCCAGACTTTAACAAGTCTTTTAGTTTGCACCTAGACAATAAATTTAGTTTAATTTAGCTTCCGGTCTTTAATTTTAGCAGGTCTTCTTTTTGCATGCAAATCAATATGGCAATTACCATCTAAAAGCTCGCCCAGCCCCAGGTCAATGTAAATTGATCATTGTCCGCCTTCTACAAAATAACACCGGGAGTCTGTGGTGCATAATGAGATTATACTGGAAACTGTCTTTCAGATCACAAATTATATTTCATGCTGTCAGGATCTTCTCCAAGCGGACTTCCTTGCATGTCTAATCACACGGCACCGAACCCATTATGGCGCGAGGTAGGTTTGGGGTGCAAGGACGGCTTGAGCGCGGAGCGGGAGAGCCGCAGAGCCCTCAGACAATGTTTCACAAAAACACACTGGCAGGTACCAAAACACGCTCTCATTCACTAACTTTTCCAGTAGCGAAAGAGGAGACGGAAAAAAATCTCCGCTCAGCCAAGAACTGCTGTCCAGCAAACAAGGAAAAATGAAATCTCCGCTGGAAAGGAGCAGAACTTTCCTAAATCCGCATTTGTCATGAGCTCCTGGCCTTCTTTCCGTCCCCAGCTCCCCTGCTCGTGCACTCAAAGGCACGCTGCACGCTCCACAGAAACCCTCGGGAAGCGCACGAAGCCTCCGGAGAAGGCGGCTTCCCCCGGCCACGGCCCCGGAACGGCGCAGAGGGAAAGGCCCAGCAGGCCGCGGGACGGAAGGCAGGACACAGGACGGACAGCTGGACAGGGGAATGGACAGCAGGACACGGGGCGGCCCGCGGCCGCGGGAGCTCCCCCTCGCTGTGACTGCGGCCGCGGCCTGGGCCTGGGCTGCCGCGCGCGCCCGCGAGCTCAGCCCGCCCCCGCGCCGAGCCCGCCTCGCGTCGCCCGCGTCGCCTCCCCTGCCTTCCCTCCGCCGCGCAGGTTATTGCGAAAACGCCAGAGCCGGCCCGCCGCGGCTATCAATTATTTCCAGGGCGGCATCAGCCCGAGGAGGAAATATTAAACTCGGCTTTATGCCGCTCGTCGCGAGGCTGCGCTAAAACAGGATCTGCCGCGGCGCTCGGCGGTACTGCCTCTCACCTGCGCGGCCGGAGCGCTCCGCGGGGCCCAGCGCCCTCGCCCGCAGGCTTGGCACCCAGAGCCAAATTCCCAGCCTGTCCGGAGACACACTCGCTCCGCGGCCAGCTGGAGCAGGCCCTTTGCCCGTCTCTGCGAGGACCAGGAAAAGTTCAGCGCTGGCCGAAGCGCCGGCTGCAGATCTGCCGTGCGCTTTGGTACGCGCGGCACCGAGCGCCCCGCGCCACGCCGGCCTCGGCCCATGCTCTCCACAAGCAGGGGCCTGACCCACGTCAGCAACTTCGTGTGGTCCCGCTGCTGCGCGGCCCCCCAGACTTCACCCCCACGGATGCTCGAGCGCTCCGTAGCCTTGCGCTGAGGACACCGCATCTAGCTCCTCCACACTCCTGGCCCCGGCAAACCATCGCGTGGCAGGGGCGGCCAAGGGGAGCAGGGGACGGTTTGGGAGAGCCTGGAAGGCTGCCGCTCTCAGCACGTTCTGGTGAAGGCAGATGCAGTGCGTGACACGGAGCCCGGCTTGTCCACCACCGCCAGGAATGGAGCCAAGGCCCCAGTATTGTTTCAAGGCCCAGTCCATATTTGGGCATTCAGTTCACACGTCCTAAGTATCGCTTTAAATATTGGAGCGGAGACACTTGCCGGTGGGGTTCAAAACACCCCTGGTTCTGCTCGGTCTCACGTTACCAGCTTGGTCCTGCTGGCGTGTTTCTTTTTGGGGAGGGGGGCGAGGAGAGAGGGAAGCCCCGCTGAGTCTGTTTGCACCGGGCTCTATTAGATATGCAACAAATCTGCCATTTCCGGCATTGCTTCTATCTAATTAGAGATGTATTTAGATGTGACGTGTAAATAAGCACTGAGCTGCCTGCTGCCCTGCTCCGCAGGCTGCGCGGGAGCATTTCCAATAAGGCTGTAGCGCCCGGAACCAGGGCTCAGACAAAGAGGAATGGGAATGGTCTTCGCTGCAGGCGAATCCAACAAAACCTGCTTTTATCTCGCGCTCGAGAGCTTTAACTGCGTTTAATCTGTGCCGCCCAGGCTTGCACGGCACGATCGCGGCTCGCAGTCCGCGGAGATCGGCGCTCTACAAAAGCAGGCGCGCGCACGCAGCGAGAGAGCAGAGGGGCCCGAGCGCGGCCGGGCGGGAGGCGAGCACTGCGCGCGAGGCTGCCCTTTCGCCGCCCGGCGCGTGCCCTCCGTCCAGCCCCACGTGCCTCGGCCCGACGTCTGCACCTACGGGCTACGGCCTGTGCGCACTCGGAGCAAGCCGGGGGCTTCCCAGCGCCGCGAAGCCAACGCGATCCCCCCCGTTCACACTCACACACACCCCTGCAGCCCCCGGCCCAGGGTGGCCCAGGGACAAGTTGCTGGAGTGGGAGGCAGCGCAGACACACGTACAGACGTCCCCCGTCCCTGTGCATTTTCCACGGCAGCCCACGGCGGGGAGGGGGGGCCGGGCCCAGGCAGCAGGGAGCTCCCGATCGCCTGGGCCCCACTGCCCCCAACCGGGGGGGATGGCAGAGCGGCTGAGGCCGCCGAGCGGCTCCGCAGAGTTTCCAGAGAGAGGAAACTTCTGGGAACGAAATAATCTGGCACTCGCCTCGTAAACTCCTTTTCCTGTTGTGGGAAACAGCTCTTAAAAGGCAATTAGGCGGCCGGCGCGGCGCACCTCAGGCCCCCAGTGCTGCCCCATCGCATCCTCGCGACCTGCCGCCCAAGCCGCGATCCCCTCTCAGCTCTAAGGGTTAACAACTGCGGCCACCAAAAAAAGAAAAAAAGAAAAGAAAAATATCGCGGTGACCTTTTCTTCTCCGGCTCCCCCACTCTCCCTTTCAGGCTCCGGTTCGCGAGCTCGCGGGGAGCCTGAGCGGCTGTCTAGACCGATCTATCACAGGCGGACAAACAATACCGGGAGAAGCCCCTGCCCGGTGCCTCGGCCTCCGCCGCTCACCTTAGAAATGGCGAAGAACAGAAAAGTGACCGCGACACAATCCCGCCCGGTGTATTTATAGCCGCGCACACAGCCCACCTTCATGCCTGACAAATGAGATTTTGTCTGCTCTCTCGGCGTACGCTCCAATAAACACACACACTTTTTTTTTCTCCTTTTTTTTCTATGTGTGTGTGTATGTGTGTGTGTGTGTATGTGTGCAGCGCCTGTTTGTTTTTGGTAACATTCCCAGCTCGTCGCTCCGACCTCACGGCGGGAGAGGGCCCTGCACGCCCAGCCACGGGGGCACAGGTTGGAGCGGCGGGTTTGCGAGAGGGGGGGGGACACGCGAGGCGACAGGGAGGGAAGGGGGGCGGCCGAAACGCGGCCGCTCGCCCGCACACAACCTGCCGCCCTGGAAACTCCGGCGCCCGCGCTAATCGTGGCGCTGGCCCCGTCACCCGAGGTGCCCGCCGCGCCTCGCGTCACGTTAGGAGGTGCGGGCCGAGGAGCCGGAGGTCGGACGCTGCAAAAGGCTGGGGAATAACTAATGAGCTGTGCAGCCCATTGATCCAGTGCATACTTCCTAATTAACTCTGAGTCACCTATTTGTGACAGCAATTCAAAGAGCTGCACCAGGGATAAACTGCAACCCCGGCGCGCGAAGGCAACCCGGGGGGGGGCAAAGGGGGGAACGCGGCGGGGGGAGAGAGGAATTTGCTCCTAATCCTCCTAAAAGCAATTAGGGGGAGCGCTGCGCTGCCTCGTGGAAAAGCAGAAGGAGGGAAAGGGGAAAAAAAAAAAATACCCAGCGGCTTCGGCAGCGGAGCCGAAAGGAAATGAATCGGGGTGTTGCAAGCGGCGGCACCGGCTCCAGACACAGGCGCAGGCGGCAGCGGCGGAACCGGGCGCGAGGCCGCGCTACGGCGGCGGCTCCGCGCGCGGAGCGGCCGCGGGCGGCGGGCACCGGGCGGGGGGCCGGGCGGGGGCCGGCGGGCGCTGCCCCGGGACCTCGCCCCGCGCCCCCCGCTTTGTTTCGCGGCGCCTCTTTAGCGGGGCAGGGCCACGGGGAGGGGAAATAATCGTAACAATAATAATAAAGTTAATGAAAAAATCCGCGCCTTGCCACAAGGCTGCACGGTGCGGGCAAGCCTCCCCTCCCGTATTTTTTTTTTTTTTTTTTTTAATACAAACAGGAATACAAAAGCTGCGGGCTCCCGAGAGCAGATGAAAGCAATGAGCGGAGTTTCTGGAAAAGATTCATTAGTGGGAATTAACGCCGCGAGGAGCTCCGCGGCGATGCCATTAAAGCGCAGTCCCCGCACTTTGTCAGTTTTACACCGCGCTCGCTACGTCCGCGCT